>NW_019716275.1:0-1912 GCF_900074925.1 Ramularia collo-cygni | reverse complement strand
AATCCTAATAGGTTCCCTTTATCGTATATTTCTAACGTTTGGACAGCTTCGAGTATATCGTAGAATTATAAATCCGCGAAGTATCTAAGTCTATCCGAGCGCTACCTCGTCGTCGGCGACGGATTATAGAAGCGGTAGGAAGAAAGTAATRTTCCGCGTAAGGACTAGCTAAGTAGGGCACGCGACGTCTACCTAAGGGCCGGGCGTACGACGTCTATTTAGATTAGATAGTAGACCYRAGGCGATACGTAACGAGTCGAGTCGTATAGGGGGTAAGGTTTAGATAGGGAGTACGATTAAGYACGCGCGAGATTCGTAATAGCTAGGCGCGTAYATGYAATTTAAAAGAAGAGATRGAATACTACGAGCATATTAGTACGATAGCGATAGCGTAATAGAAGCATTCGACAAAATATTCGTTTACTATACCGAGTATCGGATTATAGTTTATAAGCGATRTAGATATRCCGTTAATCTAGCCTAGATTTAGGGCTAYATCGTCGCTAACTAYAAGACCGTTACTAAGTAGTAGCGCTAGYAGATTATCGAGTTTRTCGCCGGATTRTCCGCTATTRCCCGTATACCGGAGGAGGTAAGATATCCCGATRCGAGTAGTACGGCTATAGTTAGATTACTAGTATATAATAACGGGTTAAGGTGTATTATATAGGTTAGTAACGAAGAGTRTAGCCGGGTRTATTATAAGAGAAGCGGCATATAAAAGCATTGCCGTATATAGTATAGTTAGGAGAACCCGCGTACTAGAGGTAGCTATCGACGTAAAGGAATCCCCGAAGAGATAGGCTAGTTATAGGTTATAAATTAACTATACTAGCAATTTTTTAAGAGCGGCATTTAGAAGAGGCATTTCGCTATTTAGGTCGTGCTACTATCCGGATAGGATTCCGTCGTTAATAATGCTATTATAAAGGCCGATATATAGGTAGAGGGAATGTTAAAAGAATTTTAGGACGCTAAAATGTAGGAGTAGAACGAACGTAGCCGGTACGAGCCTAATCTATAGTTAGAACATACTAGATAGGAGAAGTATATTAGCTAGTTTAAGGCATAGGTAGTAAAGTAGGTATAGGAAGATATTAGGTTAGATTTAGACTTAAGCGGCGATAGGTTAGATTTAGACCTAAGCGGCGATAGGTTAGATTTAGACCTAAACGACGCCGAGGAGACTAGTTTAGGGAAGGAAGGAGAGGATAGCGAGGAAGGTTTAAGAAGAGYATACACTAGCACCGTATTATTAATTCGGCGATCGTTTAATRCTAGCCGCGCCGAGATCGTAGGCCGGTATACGTTATAATACGTCTATCGGCGGGAGAATAGTATACTAGATAGCAACCGGCCGTTTTACGGAAAGTAGAAGGTATAGACGATTCGGAAGTATACCGCCGTGTTCGTAAAGATTTTACGGTATATTTAGCGTACCGAACCTAAGACCGTCCGGCTAGTATATCGATTAATACCCTAGTAAACGTAGGCGTTAAAGAAGTTACGATATGCCGCCCGTAGAGAAGAGGATTATCCGTCGAGCCCGCTATCTAGAACTAGTTCTAGCGTAGGGAGAGGGAACGTTACCGATACTAGAGAGGACATTATTAATACGAGTTTAGCATTTTAGATCGCTATGTTCTAGTACCCGTTAGGAGACAACGAATACGAGAGTGGGTTATTAAGCGGGTTAGCCGTGTTAGGGGTATATAGGGAGAAGAACGGATAGGTGCTAGCTATTAATTATACACCTACGTTAGTAGCCGTAATTACTACCGCGCGAGCTATAGTCGTCCGCCGTACGTAGCGTTTACGCGAAGATTACGTTACTATATAAGTATAGGCCGGCGTTAATATAGCCGCCGTACGGTAGAGGGCACCTATTATCTACGAGTTAGTTTAGAGAGAT
>NW_019716276.1:571891-578872 GCF_900074925.1 Ramularia collo-cygni | reverse complement strand
TTCTTTTATATATAACTCCCTTTTATTAACCTCTATAATCCTCTTTGCTATTAAACTAATCTATACCTAGGCTAATCTTACTATGTCTTCCTCTCCTATTCTAAAGTTCATAAGTTGTTATACTATTAATATAGTATATGCTATAAGCACCTTGCTATACTTCTTCTAGAGGAAGAGCTACATTTTAGCAGCTATCTTTGTATCTATTAATAATTGAATCTTATCTGCTTTATCTAAGCTAACTCTTAATCTYAGCTTATATCTGCACTTAGCATTCTCCTTTTAAAAGTTTAGCTAGCTAGCTATTCTTATAACCCTAGCATCTAAATTAAGGAGTAATAAATTGTCTAGGTTAATTAATCCCTTAATGTTGTAGAAGATGCCTTTTCCTTCTAGGTTGTCCCTCTATAGTTCAAACTATCTTTTCTAGTTCTCTCTTATTAGGATTGGAATCCTAATATAGGTCTAACTGTCCTTCTCTTCCTCCATTTTAGTGTGTAAATAGCTTAGTCCTACTAAGGCTTTAGTAGTAAAGTGAAGGGTGTGTGTGTGTTTTAAGGCTTTAGATTTAGAGTCCTCTACTCCTTATAGCTGTTAGACAATCCCTTAGTCCTAATAGTTAAATGTTCTAAACCCTTAGGAACTAATCTGTCTTCTATGTTTTCTTCTTATCTAACCTGCTATTAAAACTCCTAGTAGTGCAAGATAGGGTACTAGAAACTAGTATCCTTTCTGTATTAGCTTTATAAGGTAGGAGAAACCTTTACTACTTTAAGGTTAAGGTCTTTTTCCTTCGGCAAACCCGGGCTTATAACCTGTTAAATATTAGTCGGAGGTTCGCGGAATTTTAGAGGTAGAGTACAAGAGTGTCTTAATCTTTAACTAGCTTACTATCTCCGATAGGCAGTACTTAAAAGTAGGAACTAATGTGTTAATTAAGTTAATTATCTAGAGATGTGTCTCYATCTCCTAAGAAGAGATTTTACCCTATATAGAGTTACGTGACCTTGTGGCCACTTGGCTCTCTGTTATGTCAGATGTATAGCTATTCTATAACTACACTTTCTAACATAATCGGGACTTAGGCGTATCGCTTATAGTTACCTACCTTAGTAAGGATCTATAACGTCTTCTACGTTACTCTATTAGAGCTATATTCTAGCCGAAAGAGTAAAGTATAAGAGGAGCGTATACTACTCGTAGTCGACGAGGATAGGTAGTAGAAGGTTAAAGAGATTCTTAATAAGAGGGTATAGAAGGGCGAAACGTTTTATTTAGTAAAGTAGCGTAGATAGCTATTAGAATATAACTAGTAGGAACCTAGTATATATATTAAAGACTACGAAGCTCTCGATAGGTTCGAGGCGTAGGCTCCGCGTATACGTAGAGGCCGCGTAGTAAAAGAGGCTCGGAAGTAGAGCGGAGTAAAATARAAGAAGAGTAATAAGAATTAAGTAGTTTTATTACGGTTAGACCTAAAGGGGATTACTTTATAGACTATACTATAAGATAGGCACATACGCTACGCAAGCCTAGAGAACGCGCTAAGCACTCTACTCGAACTTATTCTCCTCCGCCTCCGACTCCTCGAATAGCTCGTTTCTAGTAAGGGTAGCATCGAAGGCATTAGTAGACTGCCCTATTATCTCTAACTACTATATAGACGGTTAGCATTATAGACGCATATAAGGAGTAGGCGAGATACTTACGATACGACCGACTTAAGTAATAGCTATAAGATTGTTCGTTAAGCGAGTAAGATTAGGCGCCTCGACTACGCTACTTATACGTCGTATACCCGAGGCAGGCTCGTTAATACGAATCCAAGTATCTAACTTAATACTAAAGGTGTTTACCGCCGCCTTATAAGTAGCTTCCTCCTAACTACCCTTCTATATAGTAGCATCTACTAGATTAAGCTCGTAGGCCGTAGCTATAACGCTATTGTAGCGTAGGCGCATCGCTACCGGTACGGGTTTATACTTATAATAATTGTTCCTTTAAGGGAAGTTAGCGCTACGTAAGAAAGAAGTAGGCGTCTCGAATAAGCGTTACTTACTTATAGTAGTCGTACTTACGCTTAAACGCGCTAAAGACAGCGTTATAGCGATAGCTAACACGAAGGTATACTAACCGCGTATAGCGGCGATAGGCCGTAGGCACCTCGACGGCGCGGCGCTTACTCGCTAACGCTTAAGCGGGGGTCGCCGGCGGGTCGGGTACGCGACGCTTATAAGGAGTACGTAGCGGTATAATAAAGAGTAGATATATAGAAGAGAAATCTATAAGGCAGAAAGAATGTTAATAAGAGGTAGTTACTAGGGTAGGTTACTTAGCAAACAACCTACTTAGAGATCTATAGATATAAGACCCTTACGGATAGTAGCGGTAACGTATACGCCGCGTAGTAGGGGACTTATTAACCCTCTTATCGAGTAGCGGTCGTAAGGGAATTAAACCCTCGCCCTTCTAGGTACGGTATTTAGCCTACTAGAAGGAGGATAAAGTTCCGAAAGCGGCTACTTCCTATATAGCTAGTTTAACTAGCCGGCTTTTATATAAATAGCCCGAAGGTTACTTAGAAAATAGGCACTTTACTATATAGAGTCTACGGACCCTAAGCGCGACGTATACGACGCGCGCGCGCCTCTATTCCGGAAGCCCCCGAACTAAGGCTAGTTCGTATAGGGGGAAGGAGGTAATTATAAGGGCCGTATAAGAGCCCTTATAATAACAGGATTAATAGAGGTAGCTAGATTAACTAACCTTAGAGAAGGGAGTACAATATAACCTAACTGCTTTGTGTTAGGTTCGTATAAGATACGTAGGCTAATACGAAAACGTGCGACTTTAATATAAGACGACTCGAATTAATACAGAGCTAGCTAGGAGGCGTATAGCCTTTCCTCTATCTACTATAATTCCTTCCGCGCGTATCCGGTTTAGYCTAGGACAGGCATGTAAAAGGTGGGGTTAGGGTGAATAGTCTGACCTATTCTGGACCATTTGGTAATGCTATAAGGCGGTGGGCCTTACATAGCCCCCCTCCCCCCTATGCGCCTAACTACAGGCGCGAAAAGGTGGGGTGTGGAGAGTAGAGGAAAAGAGGGGTCCGGGGTGTTACACGGAAATTCCCATAAAAGAAAACTTTTGGTAGATTTAAGACTTTATCTTTTTATTAACCTCCTTCCGGTATGTTTTCCTCTAGAATTTTGGCGGGTGGCTTCTAGCTTATTCTAGCGCTATCTAGCGCTAGCTTGCTCTATGCGGTGTCCTTTAGAGATCTTTTAGCTAACTTTGTCGTAGACTGTCCCCTATTATATCCGCTGCCGACGTCGTGCGCTAGAACTACATCCGCCTAGTTAAGAATGGCCCCTATAACGGTAATCCGTACTAGCGTTGCCTCTCCGACATTAAGTCTGGCTTAGATCTTACTATAATCTGCTAGGTCGCCGCATCTAAACCTAGCAAGGGTATTACTCCTAAGTATGGCGCCTACCTTAGCAATAAGAACGCCGACTATCTCTAGGTAGGTCCTTCTAGCGTTGTTCTAGCGTAGTCTGTCGCTAACCGGTCTAGCTCCCCCTCGATAAGAAGGATAAATAGACCGCACTACAGTCCGAGATTACCGCTCTATACGGTAATCGCACCTCCGTGCCCGATCGGGATGCGGTTAAGGACCTCCGGTTTAGAATTGTCGTGTTTGTAGGTAAGATTGAGCTGTATATCCTATTCTAGCGTCTTCTGTCGCGTTCTAGCTAACATTAGACTATAGGGCTACTAGTAGTTCCGTGCGGGGTAAGGATGGTCTCTCTTACTACCCGGGTACGTCTATCTAGGAGGAGACGAACCTAAAGGTAACACGTCGGGACCGTTCGGCCGCATCTATGTTAGCCAAGCACGTAAGTACGCATTCTAGCGCATTCTAATACCTTCTAACTCGTTCTATAGGCCTCCGGTGCCCCCTCGACTCCTACTAGTAAGAAGCGTCGCATTATAGACGTCTCGTCTATTAGAAAGGAGACCTCTAACGCGGAGCGCGCTAAGGCGGCGGAGCATCGCCTTATTGCGGTCTCTACGGCGCTAGAGGGGTTTAACTAGGCCCTTGCCCCGGGTAAGAAGCCTACTCTTAGCTAACTTCGGCGTTTAATGTTCCCGACTACCCCCGCCGACCGTAGTAAGGAGTAGGATATATCGGATTAGGGCATAATGAGCTAGATCGGGTTAGATTGACCTTAGGATAGGAAATGGAGGCGGAGTATTAGAGATAATGTGGTCAGGTCTAGCTAGCTAGTACTAGATAGACCCGCCTTTAATTAGAAAGCCCCGCCTAGCGGTTAGTAGTGCTATTCTAGTCTAGAACGTAATTTCCTCCCTTATTGTCCGTCGAAGTCCTATAGTGTCCCTACCCCGTGTATTCTAGCCTATTCTAGCCTAGAAACTGTCTCGTTTTCTTCTCTTCCTTTTAGGAATACCCTATCCGCTTTCTTCTATCCCTATCTAGGTTACCCTAGTCCAGAATTGTCTAGAAACGACCTAGAAAATCCCTTCCTACTCTTGTTTAGTTTGGAAAACTTCCCCTTAGCGTTGCTCGGGCGAAAGTAGCCTACTCCCGAATATGTATAGCCTCTTCCTTAGCTTACCTCCCCCTCCGGCGGCGTCGCCTTAGCTCTAGTTGTCCTATCCTCCTTCGGTAGGCTCGTATTACGGCGTCGCTAATGTTTAGCGCCGGTTCCTATAAGTCTTCTTCGTCTGAATATCCCTTCTACGATACTAGGTACTCCCTATTACCTAGGTCGTCTACCCGTTCGGCCTTAATGCCCTCGACCTTATATTCTTCTCCCTATCCGGCATCGAATCGTTATATCTCGGCCTGTTCTCTACTAGAATAGTCCGGAATAAACGGTTCTAATAGCGAAACGTRGAAAGTCGGGTRGATCTRYAGCTTGTCTAGTAGTRCGAGGGTATACGATAYACGGTTGTTCTTCGCCGTAATCTCGTATAGGCTAATGTACTTATAGTCYAACTTCGGTAACGTCCGTAGTAACCGAATGTTCCTYRTRTTAAGGTATACCTTGTCGCCTACGTTAAATRTAATGTTAGAGCGCTTTTCGTTAGCCTATTTTGCCTRCTGCTTTCTTATTCGGGAYAGTCTAGCTCGYAACTRCTTCTAAGTAGCGATAAGACGGTCCGCTAGCTCTACCGCCTTCGGCGCTTCGCCCTCTTTCTAGCGYATTCTAGGCTAGCTTRCTCTTCGCGGGTCTCGTAGYTAGTTCGCCTAAAACGGCGAGCACCCGATAGTAGCGTRCTTACTRTTATTATAAGCGAACTCCGCGGTYRAYAGYAGACCGGCCTAGTTRTCTTRTTTATAGTTATAGAAGGTCCGAAGGTATTACTCTAGCGTCTAGTTCTRCCGCTCTATCTRCCCGTCGGTCTATAGGTAGAAGGCTRTRCTTAGCTRTCGCCTTACTCCTAGCTAGTAGTAGAAAGTRCTCTAGAACTTAGAAGTAAGGATAGGTCCCCGGTCCGAAGTAAKG
This sequence comes from Ramularia collo-cygni, assembly GCF_900074925.1. Lineage (NCBI taxonomy): Eukaryota > Fungi > Ascomycota > Dothideomycetes > Mycosphaerellales > Mycosphaerellaceae > Ramularia > Ramularia collo-cygni. The sequence continues at coordinate 573,335 of NW_019716276.1, read as the reverse complement.
CTRTTTAGTACTCCGTRTAGTCGGACTACTTCCCTTATTATTAGCTCCGCTAGGTCGGCGGCATCGATCGTCTTCCGGTAGGGGACGTAGTAGGACATCTTAGTAAAACGATCGACTACTACGAGTATTAAGTTATAGACYTAACCTAAGAGGCGGCTTAGYRGGAGGTCTRTAATAAAATCGAGCGTTAAGTCCTCCTATAGCCTATATAAGGGTTRTTCGGAATAGAGTAGGCCGTRGGGAAGATGCCGCCTCGGCTTCGCCCGGGCGTATACTTAGTAGGAACGCAYATACTCCTTTACGTACTAGCGCATTCTAGGCYACTAAAACCCACGATTTACTAGCTCYATCGTCCGCGTAAAMCYAAAGTGTCCGCTTAGGGRGTCGTCGTAGYAATTATATAATACCTATAACCGTACTAGTCCCTTAGGTACGTATAGCTTGCTAGCCTAGTAGGCTAAACCTTCTTCCGTCGTCTAGCGGCTGCTCTAGTCCTTACGGCCTAGGTTATTCTRTCCCTTTCTRACCTTTTCCTAGGTCGGATCCTCCTTTAGGGCTCGTATAACGGCCTCCCGTATRCTCGGTTAGTCGGAGGTRCTTCCGACGTAGCTTAYTAGACCGTCCCTCTCTACCGCCGGAGYAAACGCCCTCCWAAAYACCTCTATACCTAGAGATGCTTCCTCCTTAGTAGCCTATYRGCTAGAGTRTTCTTYACTTACGTAGTTAGGCCTRCGACTAAGTRYATCCGCTACTACGTTAGCCCGCCCTAGCCGGTACGTAGTACGGAAGTTAATCGTAGATAGCTACTCCGCCTAGCGTACCTACCTACGCGACAACTTCTTCGTAGTTATAAGCGTCTAGAGGTTTRCGTRGTCTRTTAGGAGCTCTACCTAGTAGCGAGATCCCTCTAGGTAGTRTCGAAAATGTTTAAAAGTCTCTACGATTGCTAGTAGTTCGCTATCCTCGGTCGTATAATTTCGTTCTACTATAATTATCTTCCGTAAGTAGAAAGCTACCGGAAACTACTACGCCTTRCCGCTATAATCGTATAGTTAGGATAGGATGCCTAAGATRGCCTCTCTAGAGGCGTCGGTCTCTACCCTACTAGGTAGTTCTAGATTAAAGTAGCGAAGGATAGGTRCCTCCGTAAACCCCTTCTTAATTTTRTCGAATRCCTCTAGGGCTTCTTTATCGAGCTCTAAGGCGGCTCGTTCCTCCTTACGYCGGTTTAGTCYACGCTTCCCCTCGGTRTATCTRTTTAGGGCTATCGCTAGGCKTAAGAAGCCCTTTACGAACCTCCGGTAGTAGTTCGCGAAGCTAATAAAGACCCGGATRTCTCGAATCGACTTCGGTGTCGGCTACTCCTAGACCGCCCTAACCCTTTCTAGATCGACCTTAAGGCCTTCTCGGGTAATAATGTATCCTAGATACTCGACCTAGTCCT
>NW_019716276.1:537146-569306 GCF_900074925.1 Ramularia collo-cygni | reverse complement strand
CTAGGACAGGCATGTAAAAGGTGGGGTTAGGGTGAATGGTCTAACCTATTCTGGACCATTTAGTAATGCTGTGAGGCGGTGGGCCTTACACTTAGCGTAGGCTTAGCGTATATATAACTCCTACGTATAGCGCACATTTAACCTACAAGAATTAGTCTTATCTCTAATCGAGTAATTACGGGTGTCTAATACATTGCTACATCTTTACCCTTATAGCGAGAAAGTTCTAATCCTTATCGTTTAGTTATAGTAGCTCTATATAGCGGAGCTGTATAGTAGTAAGGGTTTAACGAGTGTAAAATGCCTCTAATATTATTAATAGCTAGCCGTTCTACCGTATGTCGCTAGGTATCTTTAGTACGGTATTTAGTTCGTTAGGGAAGCTAGTAGTAATTATCTTAAAGGACTGCTAGTACTTGTCCTTACGTAGCGATACTATAAGGTTACGTAGCTTAACTATACTCGGATAGCGAGTAAGAGCGTTATCCGCTATCTATAGCTTTATACGGTAACTACTATCGCCGGTGTCTAACTCTTACTTAATCGCTCTACGGATAATAGCCTCGTACTCTTCCTTAATCCTCTACGTATTAGCGGTAGCGGTGTCGTTGTCGCTGTCTATCGCTCTAAATAGGGCGGCCTATACGATAATGTTTATAATATAGCTAACGTAGCGTAAGCGACGTGTCTTCTTAGTCTACTACGGATAGCCGGCTTCCTTTATAAAGGTAGCGATTATAGCGACTATACGGTCGTTAACTATAACATTATTAGAGGTAATCTAGCTAAGTTTGTGCTATAGGTTGTAGTCCTTAATCGAACTAATTACTAGTATAGCTAAATAATCGCCGCTCTTACGCTATAGGCCGTCTACCTCTACGAGGTTAAGTAGTAATTACACTAGCTTACCGTGTTCGTTAATAAACTAAAGATTAACAGCTTAAAAGTGTTTATAGCCGTAGCGAGCCTTCTACGTGTCTATACTAATATAGTAGTAGCTAAGGCCGTTCTAGATATATGCGGCTATAACCTCTTATTAAGCCTAGCGGTTGCGAATAATACGTAGTATAATAGAGCTAGGCGAATAAAGTAGAACATAGCTAGCCTAAGGATTAATAGTAAGGACAATGTTATTAAATATGTCGCTTATAATAGCGTAGTATAAGATACTATATACTATTAAGAACCGTATTAGTGTATTACGGTATCTTTCCTTATCGGCGGCATTACGTAGGATCGCCTTTACCTTATTATCCTCTATAATTACTGCCTTCTTAAGCTATATATTAAATCCCTAATAAAGAGCGTTAGAGACCTTCGTCTACGTAGTGTTCTTTCTAAACCGTCCGACCTTAATACTATACTTAGTTAGATAAACACTAGTATTACTAGATGTTCTATACTATATATAGAGACTATAGTAGAACTTTCGCTAACGAAACTCGTTTCGTAAGGGCTCGTCCGGTGTCCGTTCTTAATAGTGCTTCTATAGCTCTTTATCTAAATTACTAGCGCTATAGTATAGCGACGAGGTAGACCGAGTAAGCTATCGCCGAGCGATAAACTATGCGCTAGTTTCTAGTATTAGTATGTCGATTAGTATAGGCGAAGAGGAGTCGAAGGTTTAAGACGGCTCTTAAGATAACTCGGTAGCTATATTAGTCGCCTAAGTTTCCGGTATTAGCGAAGGCGATGCGTATATATCTTCTTTATCCGGCTCTTAAACCTTACGCTTCTTAATTATTCGTAGAGTACGCTTTAGAGCTATAGTTATTAGTATTAGTGTTTATATCGAAGTAGTTAGGAAGTATAAAGAAAATCCTTCCCCTTAGCTTTACCGAACGCTAGTCTTAGGAATATTCGCGACGCGACTATAAATAGAGTTATTAGTCGATTCGTAATCTAAGACGCGTAAATAAATAAGCTCGTTCTACGCTTTAATATAAGCTATAAATTATGTAATTCGGTTTAGTATAAAGAAAGTTAGTATAAAGTGAATTTATTATATAGGAAGTTAAGAAGGACTCTAGCGATTCTCGGTCCCCGATCTTAAGATATGTTATCTTAACTATTAGAGTTGTAACAACTTCTACAATTCTTAACCGATTTACACGATTGTTTTCCCGTTAGATAGCCCTAATTCTGCGCGATTTTTTAGGCCTAAAATCGTATAAATCGGCTAGGAACTATATGTGTTATTATGGATGTAAGCTTTTTTTTACTACCCTAACCCTTACCCTAGATCTCTCGGCCCCGCTCGGCTACTACTCGGCTACTACTCGGCTACTTCCGGAGTAGAGTTAAGGGAAGATAGTAAAAAAACGTAGGGTGTTTTTTGCGTTACGCCTACGTAGATGTCTAAACGGCAATTTTAATTAGCTCCCCCGTATACGGGAGTAGCCGGATCCTAACCGGAAGTAGCTCCGGAAGCGATAACGATTTATATACTAGCTTTCTTTAAAACTACTAAACGAAACTACTACCTTCTTATCTATAATAACTACTACCTTCTTATCTATACGCTAACTACCTTTCTATATAGACCTCCCTCTACCGCTCGAAAATTATCCGCAAATCGTCGTCCTACGACTAAGTTACCTATAATAGCTATATACGCCCTTCCGTATCCTTCGTATACTACACCTCTAGAGCTACTCTATCGCGTATATCCTTCGAATATTTAGGGTGGATTTAACTAGCTTTTACCTCTATATTCGTAATCCGAGTATCTAGTACGTCGTTATCGAATCGCTTAATAAACTCCTTCTCGCTCTTTAATATTAATTAGTTACCTTGTATTATAATCTACTCCTCTCCGGACACTATAGCATTATCGATAATATTACGTAAGAGTAGGTTAGCAATATAAGCTTTTATAGGATCCTCTATAATTACTATACTAGTAAAGGGTAAGAGGAGGTTAGCGATATAGCCTAAGTTAATAGCATACGTAACACGCTCTTTTATAATACGCTCTTTCTAAACATCCTCTTTCTTTATACGCTATTCCGGAGGTAAGGATATTAGAGCCTAAGAGGATAGTAGTAGTGTTAGTAAGGGCTCTTCTTTTATCTAATTACTCCTTAGTTTAATACTATACACAACTAACGCTTTACTAACCTTACGAGTAGTTACTATAGTTGTTAATGCTTCTTACACTAAACTAAACGAACACCGAATAACTATATAGTCCGAATCCGGCTTAACTACGCCTTATCCACGCACCGAAGAGCCACCTTAATTTGACTAACTACCGGCTATTCAAACATCATTAATTCAAGTCAAATCAGTCAATGATTGACTGATTTTGACTGATTTGAAGTCAAAAGTCAAACTCTATGGACGCCATTGGAGCGCCGATTTTCAATCAAAGCTCAGAATTTTGGAACTTCAATCAACGCGGAACCTACCTAGCAGCTCTCCAACTCTGAATCCTCAGGAGGAAAATGACGAACAACACAGATGAAGTTCCAACAAGTAACGGACCCGCCATCGCCGAACCTCAAACCCACTATTCAGAACCATTGAAACGCCTCAACATCGCCTGGTCATGCATCATGATACTAATATGTATAATCATGATCATCACACTCCTCGTTCCCAACCATCCCGGAACACCCTTCGTAATCTCCTACATAATCTTCACAGTCATCGGAGGAACCGGTCTAATCTTCTTCACGCTCACGAGTCCCGGAATCGGTTTTGTGAGAAAAGTCCATCTCCCCCGAATCTTGAGCGATTACGATGGGGAGCCGGGTTTGGTGGAAGTCTGGACGATTCGGCCGTTCTTTGGATTTAGGAAATGTGAGAGGGTTGGAGAGAGGGAATCTAATAGGTATTGCGAAGGGGGGATTGTTAATTATAATGAGGGGTATATTCGTTACCGAACGATTTTTTTTCGGGAGGAAGATGATTAGATGTCGTTGGGAAGCGGCTCTTTTTGTTTTGGGTTCTGGAGAGGCGCAGGACTGTACGGATTTTGTTGGTGATTCTGGGGGAAGGCTTGAAACTAGACTTCAGTGGCTGCGAAGATGTGAAGTGAGACCATAGATATGCGTCGATAGTAGCGTTGCGTTGAAAGTTGAGTCTCGTCTACAGGGGTTCTTCAATGTCTCCTCATTCAGCGATATCTCCCATTTCGCCGCGACTCTGCCTATTTCTTGATGCTAGGCGAGATCATCGCATTAAGGTGAAAGAAGCATATTCTTRACATAATACCATGATTTGCCGAAACTGTCAGTAAAACACCAAAAAGGGGGGTCTCCTACGAGGAAACTGACTTTAGCTCGCGACAAAGTTTACAGCAAGCTAGCATGTCGTTGAGGTTGTTTCTGGTGTTCCAGTTACGTCCTAGAGAAACAACACCGGAGTTCTTTGAAGCAACGGTCAATTTTTGCTATAGGAGTGCCAGCCTGATCTTTCTCTTAACATATATCTGGTTCTAGCTTATAATCAGGCTACAATTCTCGGCAGGCAACAAGATTAATCTCGATCGAAACTACTGTTCCTCGACTAACCGAGGGACCCAGATTGGTGATGGACACTAGAGACTCGTGGCAAGGTGAGGCACGATTAGCGCCGTCTTTCGAGGCCTCTTTATCTCTACCACGCGCATTATTGAGCTTTATGGTGCTGCAAACGTCCTAGTAATGAATGAAAAAACGAAATTCGATGCCGTGGAAATTTTGCGGGAAATGATCTTCTATCTTAGACCGAGCTAAACGGTCCTACTATAAGGAGTCCCGACATCGAAGCATATTCTTCAATAGCGGAAATGAAGTTTTCAATGAAGTAATTCCAGAAAGATTCGAGAGAAATCTCATTTGTTTGCTACTTGCTCGTTAAGGGGTTGATGACTCCTCGACCTTGAACGAAATACTAAGATGAACTGCTGAAAAGATCTTCCAGTACGGTATTTCCGAATCTTGTCCTTGTCACTGCAAAAGTTCATTTCAGAGACAATTCAAAGAAGGGATGAGGATCGGAAAAGGCTCCCCGGAAGCAACGAGGACGAGAGACGAATAGGCATGGAGCAAATTTTGCTCGACTTTTTGAATGGATTCTAATTTCTTTCGTATCGATCCAAGCCGTCCGTGTTCATGACCCTCTCGGGCGAATCTGATAGTTCTATCTCGGAACCTCACCATCCACAGAAGCGGCCGAGGCTCACGATACACAACTTTCATCTACCACATACATCAGAGATGCAATCAGATTCACAACCACAAGCCAATCACTCTTCAAATTCATGTCTCATAATGACCATCTCGCTCTCCTCACCATCTCCTCCATCAGAGGTCTGTCTTCGCACTACTGCCGCTAAAACAAAAACAACACAATCGTTAGCTCTACTTATCCTCTCCCACATCCTCACCGTCATCCTCTAGAAAATACTCACGAGCACCCTCCACCTCTGATCAAACACTGCAATTCCCACTCCTGCATCCACTCCTGTACGCTCTGAATCAACATCTTCTGCGCATCCGCCACGGGCTGAGGTGGCAACTCCGCAGTCGTTTGGTTGGGGAACAGGCCGTTCTCATCCCAATGATGCACCGCTTGCGAAATCTCCAAAAATGGCTCGCTAGCTGTGCTCTTCCTATCTTTGGCTCCAAACTCGAAAGCGTGAGGGGTGGCGGGTCTCCAAGGGTCCCATTCACCGTCTACAATCGCCAAGCGAGGGTAGGAGATGTCGTAGGCGCCGTACTTGTTTACTAGCTCAACATCAGGGGGAGTGGTGACGTTGAAGGCCTCTCGACAGATGATGCTCTGGTAGTCCAGTCCCAAAGTCCTGCTGACAAGCGGGAGTTCGCCCTCGGGAACATTGCCAGTCTGGAGGTAGCCCCACTCTGTGCAGTACTGGTACGGCCAGCTACGCCATGAAGCATCGTAAGAGTCCTGTTGGTAGTATGTGGAGTTGTGAGTTGAGTAGCACTGATCTTGAGTCTCATCCGTGCATGAAGATATGGATGTGAAGTTCAAGTAGCCAATCATGTTGAGCATGCTAGTCGTCAAAGTCTTGTTCGGGGTGTAGCCGCCTTCAGTGATTAGTCCCTCGACAGCGGATTGCTTGGATGATGTCTCGGGGTAGAGAACTTCAGTCGACGTGATGTTGTCGCAGTAGTTGTAGAACTCATTGTCGGTGACTTCAGGATCCCAATTGAGACTCTGCCAGTTGCCAACCCCCGAATTGCTCACAACACTGGCAAAATCATCATCGTAGGTGACATWTCCAAGACCGAAAGCCTCCTTCAACTGCATGGTCAGAGAGCTATCGTTCTTGCCGATGAGGATGTTGTCGACCACATTGATGATCGCTTTCTGAGTGGCAACACAGTCTTGAGGAGCGTTCGCGGAGACAGGCTCCCAGTAAGCCCAGTAATCCCAGATCGMCTTGGTGACGCCGGAAGATGAGATTGATCCCCAGAAGACGTCTGGGTATTGAACGCGGAGAAAGGCGCTGAAAGCACCAGCGTAAGATCCACCATAAGAAAGGTATGCAGTGGTCTTGCTGGTGAGATCGCCATACTTTTCGAGACCGGGAAAGACAATGTTCTGGGCGAAGTAGGCCTCATCCGCGAGGGCTTGCTGGGTGGTGAGAAAACGCAAGTTCTCGGTCGACAAATCTGGGGTGGGGAAAGATGTGCCATAGTAGCGATGCTCGAGGACTACAGCAATACCGTGAGTTGCTTGGGCCATCTGAGAGAGAATTCCCTTTTGCATGAAAACCAGACGACCGGTGGCGGAAGTCTCTCCCGACTGCAGGATGATGACGGGACCACCAGGAGCGTAGTGAGATGCATCAAACCAGTAGCGGAGGGGAAACATCCCATCAGAATGAGGCTCATACTTGGTCTCATTGTGGAAGTGATCAATGGGGGTGGAGAAGTTGTATTCCGTATAGAGCAGAGACGGCTTGGTGTCGGCTCTCTTGAGCAACTTTGCGGCATTGCGGGTCTCGATCTATGGCTGTCAGCATTGTGCACATTGTATACATTTCTAGCATACCGACCTCTTTTTTGACCTGTCCGATGGACTTTCCGACTGCTCCCATGCTGGTGCTGATGGCCTCTACTGACGTGGCGGCCAGTAGGGCCCACGAGAAGAGATTCCTCAGCGGCGCCATGATTGATCTATCAATAAATAGATGCAGATGTTGATGGAAACTCACCTCGAGTGATGTAGACGGGRGATGGCGGCCTTTTAGAGAGGACGTTCTCTATCTAGAAGCTCGGTCGGTCGGGTCCAGAGTCCAGACGATCCTGCCTCTTCCCACTCCTACAAAGGGAAGGTGCGTGTTTAGCGCAGTGTAACCTCGTGCGGCCATGTCGATCACTTATCGCAAGAAGACGACATGACGATGTTTAGAGTTTGCCAATGCGGGACTCGCGGGCTTGATTCAGATCTTGCATCTTCTTGGAGCTGTCTCAATTGTGCCACGTACCTGGATCAATATCAATGTTGCGGTGTACCGGGAGTGTCTAATGCATGTGTTGTGAGATGGAAGGTGAGTGGATTGGGATAAGATCGCAATCGCGGGGCATCCTCGGCGATTGATGTCCGAGGAAGGCGTGCAAGGGTGTGCAACTTCCAACAAGGAGCAATAAGGAAAGACTGTGGACACCCGACACTTCACCTGCATACCGTATCGGTTGGTATATTCTACCAGCCGTTAAGCCTATTCTCGATGCACGACTCTCGGTAGACTTCTCCATCCCGTCCTTCACAACCCCCTCGACACGCAATCCCAGGTGACCCACCAACAACCTCGAAACGACCCCATTGCTCATTTCACTCCCTCTACAGCCCTCCCAACAAACTCAACACCCCAACACTCCCACTATCCTCCCTCCTCAAAACATACGCCCTCAAATCGCCTCCACTCCATCCTTTCCCGCCCTGCGTCATGATCCGGTCCCTCAGCGCCTCACTCCCCAACACGAACACATTCGCGACTTCCGTCAACACTTCCAAACTCCCTTCAAATCCTTCCTCCCCTCCCACATCCCAACTCTTCAACAATTCAATATACAGCGTCATGTCTTTGGACACCACCAACGCTCCCGTCAAACTGACTTGGAAAGATTTAAAGTGTTGCAGAAGGAGGGTTCGGAATCCAATGGCGAGTTCCAAGGAAACTTGCTCGAGCACTCGGCCGGAGAGAGTCGATGAGAGACGGGAGTGCAATCGGGACAGAAAGGCGTAGACGGCCTGACAAGTCCCTGTTTGTAATTGATCCAATTGCAACGCCGTCTCGTCTTTGGGTCGGAAATCCGTCTTCTTTTGCGTGGCCAATAGTTTTGCCGTCCACAATAGTGCCGCGTCTAGAGTCTTTTGAAGAATTCCGTCGATTTTGCTTTCCATTCTCTCCACGAAACTCTCCGACTGCTTGGTGAGATCTCGATGAAGACTACGGTTTGTGGCGGCAAGAGGGAGGAGAAGCAATGTGCATGTCGTTTGAATGAGGTGCAGCACGCTGATCGCTGCGCGGAGGTCGGTGATGTATGACAAATCGGGTTCGGATTTGGAGGACTGTTCTGCGGAAGTGGCGGCGTCTGTGGCAGCATCTAATGCAGTTTCGAGGTAGATTTCTCCCACATTGGAGAGGAGGAGGTGTAGTAATTCTCGAATCTCCTTGGGTGTTTCCAGACTGGTCGAGAGCTCTAAACTTCTTCCCACCGCTTCGGCCAGCCATTTGAGCATTCGCTTGGTGAATGGGAGACTGAGCTGGCCGTCTTCGTCGGTCACTACATCTGCTGATGATGCTCCCGGCGTGGCGTCTTTTTCCTTTCCCAAGCCGGCCACGCGGAGGAGGGTGGCTTTTTGACCGGGTTGAAGGTCCGCGCTGTCGAGACGTTCCATGTAGGCATCTCTTGCACTGGAGAGGAATTCTTTGCTACGGGCGGAGATGGCGGAGAGGTATGAGTTGGAGTGGATTTGGACTCTTCTCCTCCGGGAGTGATAGAGGGCGAACTTGAAGAGGAGGCCTTCGAAGAGTTCTGATAGAGATCGCTTCTCACGTTCAATGTACGACGTGCCTGTAAAGTAGGGGATGTAGAGTTCGTCGAGTTGTTGGTCGAGGACGGCAGCTATGGAGGGTGTGCACGGGTCGGGGTGTTCAGTCAAGCCATGAGTTTTGAGGTCCTCGACCAGCAAGGCGATGTAGGAGCGAGATGCCTGGAGAGAGCGGAGGAAGGCCAGTGACGAGACATCATCTGCCTTGTTGAGGACCATTTCCAGGCGTTGCTGAATAGATTGTTGAAAGACTCGTTGGAGGAAGCGGGCAAGGACTTCGTTCTCAAATGGAAATGCACGTTTGATGATGAAGGATTCCTCTTGCACCACGACCTTGACCTCATCAACAAGGGATTGGAGGGAGGGTTCCACACCAGGCGGCTCGGTATCCGGATCTGCCAGTCGTTCCCAGGCATCATTGTCAGAGGTCAATTCTTCCGTCACGAGCTGGGATCGATCGATGAAGAACTGATGCTGGTTGACAAAGAGGGAGATGACCGAGTTGCCATCACTGAAATCATGCAAGGCCAAAGCACATTCCCGCATGCCATCAAAATTTTGTCGACGGTAAAAGTCGTCAAACGACTTGAGCAGGTCCTTTTCCAGCATTTCCAGGAACTTCTCGATAATCTCCCTGGTGTGATGCCACGGTCCTCCGTGACCATTCCCATTCCCATTCCCATTCCCATTCAGCTTGGGAGTGTGGTCGTGTGGGGATGATGCCGATGCTGATGTTGTCGTGGAATCTAATCGTTGGGAAATCTTCAACAATTGCCTCGCGATATGCGCACATCTCACCTTTCCCTCGCCTCCACCCATTTTCCTGACATCATCCAACGACGTCAATTCTCCCCGCTCACTGACCTCGACCCAGCACTGCAAGATGAACTTGGCGTCCTGCGCCCGCTGCCTCTGTCGGTCCAATTCCTCCAATCTCTCGCCGATCCGCATGGCCGCGTTCCCGCCATCATCAGCCTCTCCATCGCCGTCTCCGTCCAACGTCCGTTCCAATCTTCGAAATGAAGCAATGGCACGTTCGAGTTCCTGCTCGCGTGATTTGATGTTTGAATTGTGCTGTCCCTCGGCCCGTCGCACACTCGCGCTTAATTCGTCCTCTCGTTCCTGTAAGTCTTCACTCAAAGTCTTCAATCGGGCCAGAGCATATTCAAAGGTGCGGATCAAGGGTTTTGGGTCGAATGCCTGGCTGGAGGAGGCAGTGTTGGAGACATGGGAGCCCGCATTAGCTGGAGCGGAACGACGGGCGGGGGCGGCGGCGTCGGAGAGAGATTCCACGAAATCCTTGACGATAAAATCCGCACTGCTAAAGGTGTCGAGTGTGAAGACTTGGGTGTTGGGTCGGCCGTGGAGCGAGGGTTGGGAGCGGTGGGCCGACGACAACGAGGCCGTGTCGGGCGTGACAACTCGAGAGGCCATGCTGGTTGATGATTCTTGTCAACTTATCTCGAGCATCTGGTGGGCATCATGGATTATTGAAGCAACATCAGCAGCCATTCATCAGGAGCTGCTGTATGGACGAGGCGCGGTTGACGCGCATTCGTCTCGTTTGGGCCCGACTTCCCCACAATCCGAGCTGACGCCACAGATCTGTCTTTTTCAATCAATGGGCTGCCCTACACGCCAAGGCATACTTCACCGCACTTCACTCACTCCCTTCCCCCCTCGTCCTCACCGACAGAATCGTTCCGCTTTCTCTGCAGCAACGGCAAGACCGATATCGTAACCAGAGCATACTGCACGATGAGCCGCTTGCCCTTAAATGACACTTGGAACTGCTACAGCCCTCGCTACGGGTAGAGTTGGTCCATCAAGTCATTGAGAAAGCGGTTCCTATAGATCATCTTCATGTCACTTTAATGCCCTCGCTCTTCCACAGAGTCGCTCAACATGGAGCTGTTAGAAGCGTCTCCATAAGCAAAGTTGGCCTGTCAAGTCATAAAGAGAGCCGTTTCCCAAATCATCTTTGTAGTATTACAAGGGCTCGCTCTCGACAGTGTCAACGAGCTCGAAGCTGCTAGAGCGCTCTCTACGAGTAGATCTGGCCCTTCTTACGAAGAGAGCTGGTTTCAAAGGCGTCTTGTTGCTAACTCCCCATCTCGACAGATCTGCTAAACAACCTCATCAGGCCGACTACATCTCCAAGAAGTGACATCWCAACATCGACTGGTGATCCTGCTTAAAGCTACACCCGAATCTCCTCTCTACGGTCTTTGAGGTCTTAGAGGGCTTCGGTTGATGGCGCCATGAGAAAGTGTGAGGGAAGCACTGTGAATAGAGAGGGTGAGTGATGTTGGAAGAATGTACAAGCTTTAATACGGCAGTCGGAAGTATTTGCCTACCTGCTTCCTTCCATGCACCTTGCGAGACTTGCGACTTTCATTTCCATCAGGTCACAAACAGGGCTTTGTTCCTGGGCGTCTGGACAAGCCCAGGATCTGGCCAGTTCGGGGGGCTGCGTGTACGCAAGTGCTCGCTGCTTCTTTGCTAGCGAGACAACACCATGTGTTTTGTACTTGTGCTTGCTGGATCGTGAAAGATCTCAAGTGAATTTGAAAAAAGGCAAATGACTGTGCAAGGTCTCGAGGGAATGTCGAACAAGACAAACTCGGGAGGCAAGTCTGATGAGTGAAGGACTGATCAGGAAAGCTAGGCTTTGAAAGATCTTGGGGGAACGTCAAAGATGACAAGAGAATGTCAGGGAAAGCGAATCCTGTCGGGAGGGGTTGCGGTAGCACGCCAAAGACTGCGAGTGAAGAGCGTGACCCGCAGATTGAGCATCGATGTTGGATAATATCGGCAATGAGCTGGAAAGTTTTTGAAGGGGTATCAATATGACAGAGTTTCAGCGAGTAAGATCTCTGCTGTGGCCGGGCCCAGCATACACTCATATCGTCTCAATCTCGAAGCATTGGTCACTTTTGGGCTTCCAGAACTCTCCTCATCTGCAAGTTCGATCATATCGTGATGGAGATGCCTCGTATGTCGGCTCTTTCTGCCGTACAACTTTCCATTCGGTGCGTCCACGGTCGCTCTCTGCCGGTTCCCAGCTTCCTGCGACATCCTCCCAAGTCCTGTGGATTGATATGGACGCCCTATCGATGTTTTGGGTGTGAATGAACGTACATGGCGCGTCTCTGATCATAAGCTAATCGAATTAGGGCTTCGCACAGCAGGAAGACCAACCATGTCGCGTTYGTTGCGAGCTCGCGACCATTCAGCAAATGAGAGATCCTCAAGTGATGGGAACCAACCATAGTCGATTTTGCGAGCACAAAAGTCCTCCCACTCTTGGGCGTTCAAGGGATATTTTCCCTTATACAGTGCGCGAAACTTCGGCCAGGGACACCGAACCAAAAACGCCATTAGATACATTCTGTGCATTCTAGCACCCCAATCTCGATAGTGTCCCTCAACGAAGACTTCGCAAAGTTTTCCGCGGAAGAGGAGGATACCAACTTGCTTCATGCTCTGATGCTTGTTATATACGGTGGTTTTGGGGCTGCAAGTATCTCCTTCTTGGGCAACGTCGGGATTGGGAATCTTCCAGAATGCCAGATCAGCACTTAGCGATCCCTTCATATCCGGAATTTTGATGGACTCATAGGGAATGCACGCTTCTTGCGTCTTGCCACAAAGAGAGTGGTCGCTGGCGACGATTGCTCCGAAATTGGGGCTTGGGCGATTACGCGACGTGAAGTACCAGTCGAGATCGATATTTTCTGGATAATCTAATGTGGAGGTGGGAATGAAATTTCCAACTCCTTTGTCGAATCCGCGTGTCCAGTCAAGTTTATACATGAAGGCTTCGTTCATGCAGACTACAGGATTGAACTTGGGTTCGGGTTGGAGATCTGTTCGTGTTCGGAGTACAAATCGTACTCCACGGAGGGACGGTTTCGTCTCAGAGTCTCGCATCAATTCTATAAGAGAACATGCATCCTCGAAGTAGAAGACGATCTTTTCAGCATATCGTTCGGAGAAGACTCTCTTTACCTCCTCGCCTATGGCTTTGTTCAGGAGGAGTAGAGAGACGTATGTGCTGAATCGGGAGTTCAGAGGTAGGTCACTGTATGGATGTTGAAGTTCGCTCGGCAGTGAGATCGGCCAAGACAGTGCAGTAAATCAGCTCGCGCAGCTCGAACGGCAATCCGCGGAAGCTGTTGCGTGGCAGGGTCGTTGATTCGGGAGATGTCATATTGCTCGATCCTAGAATCGGTATCCTGGTGAACACTCTTCAGCAGAGCGTCTAGCTTGGGACAGAATGTATGTAATGTTAATTTATAGGTAGTTGATGTAATGTATGAGAAGCAGAAGTGCGGATGGGAATGGATGTAGTGCAGACGACGCGCTAGTCTCAATACGGGCTTTCCTCGTGCCCAGACTACAGCATGTCTCGATTGATACAATGGGCCACCCTACAAGCTATAACCTCGTCCAACGACAGTCACAATCTTGCCCTACTCACACTACACAACGTCCTCATAAACATCCCCATCATGTCCTCCTCTCAACCCCGCACATTCAACCCACCAAATGTCCCTCTTCCCCCACCAACCTACCATCAAGTCTCCATAACCCCATTACTCCCCACATCCCGCCTCATAACCCTCGCAGGCATGACAGGTTGCGACCCCTCATCCTCCTCAAACCCTTCCACCCTCCCCGAACAAGCTCCGATAGCCTACTCCAACATCTTGAAATCTCTCGCTGCTGCAGGAGCAACTCCCCGAGATATCGTGCAGGTCAAACATTACATTGTTACGAAAACTGGGGATGACAAGGTGGATGCATTGGACGTCGTGGATCGGGGCTGGGCGGAATTGTGGTGTGAGTTTATGGATCAAGAGGCTGGAGGACATAGGCCGCCGGATACGGTGATTGGGGTTGCGAGTCTGGCAAAGAGGGATATTCTTTATGAGTGTGAGGTTTGGGCGGTTGTTAGTGGGGAGGCATGATGATCTTGAGGAGGGAGGTCCACATGGAACCGCCATTGAACATGATTGCTGGAGCTCGAAATCCAGCCACCCTTTCCCCGAGAGCGCAGGGCGGGTTGACATTGAAGGCAATTGATTTGACAGATTGTTAAAGACGTCCACTCTCCGAGGATGAAGTTTAACATCGATGCTCTGTGTGAGGTTGCAGCAGCGTCAGTGGGTCGACATAGAGAAGAGATCAGGTCGATCACTAAGATCGTCGTCGACATGCTCACTTCTACTACGTTGCAGCCACATCGACGAAACTCGACGCCCACTGGAAGGCCATGACACATGATCGAGGACTACTCTGAAAGAAGGTCTACCGGAATGCCGCTGCGCCTTGGGAAGGCAATAGGATTCCATTGGAAGCAAGTCTCGTCCAATTGACGAAGGACTGGCCCGCGTATGGGGATACAGACACTGARCACCAGCTTCTGTATGGTAAGCAAGAAGCCGATGACTTAATGCGGGAGATGTCCTGACAAGAAGATCTGGACCGGCAGATGGACATTCTCCGAGGGGATTTGGGTATCAATGCTGATGGCTGGATACCATGTAAAAGATACGAGCATGCGATGGCCCTAGCTGCAGTGCTGAAAGAGGCCGCCTTGGATGCCGCGGACGACGACCACGAGCGAGATAATATTAGGGAACACTGGRTATTTGACGATTACAAAGAGGATGGATAAGTACTTCGTAGTGAGAGACGATCGATTACACCTTGAGGTACCTAGTATTCACCAAGGTATCTTACTTTACCCTATCCACCTAAGATAGAGCGAGCTTTATACATTTCTCGGAACTCTTTCCGTGTAAGAACCTTGTTAGTCAGCTCCTTCCACATTGACATGTGAAACCCACACCACCTGTCCCTACATTGATTGGGTTGTACCCCAGCTTCCACCACCACTTGGAACATCACACCGCAATCCACCCATCATGGACCCCTTCAGCCCCGAAGGCGAACTCGTCAACATCCACACGGCCTTTATCCAAGGCCAATACACCTCCGTCCTCTCCGACTTCACCCCCTCGGACTTCTCCCCCTCCAACGCCCTCCCCATCCAAATCCTACAATTCCGCGCCCAACTCGCTCTAGGACAAAACTCCGCCGTCCTCGCAGCAATCTCCGCCTCGGACGCGAAATCCACCCCGGACCTCGCCGCAGTCCGCGCATTAGCAGCAAACGACCTTGCAGCCGCCGAACAACTCGCAGAGACCGCAGGAGATAATCTGACGGTGCAATTGCTTTGTGGCACACTTCTCGCAAAACATGGAAAGCATGAAGAAGCCCTCGCTTTACTCGCGAAACATCAGGGATCTCTAGATGCAGTGGCCCTGATCATTCAAATCCACCTCGCACTCAACCGCGTCGATCTCGCGGTCAAAGAAGCCAAATCCGCGAGAAGTTTCGCCCAAGATGCTCTATTGGTCAATCTCGCGGAAGCGTGGATTGGAATGCGGCAAGGGGGAGAGAATTATCAAAAGGCATTCTATGTCTTTGAGGAATTGGCCCAGGGACCAAGTTCGAGGAGTCAAATGTCGTTGACGCAGCAGGGGGTGAGCGAATTGCACATGGGACGGGTGGAAGAGGCCGAAGTGGCGCTGGATGAGGCGTTGAAGTTGGGAGAAGGGGACGAGAGTGTGTTGGCGAATAAGGCCGTGTTAGAGACGATTGCCGGGAGGGATGGAGGGGAGTGGATTGGGAAGCTGAGCGAGGAGAGTGAAATGGTGCAGGATTTGAAGGCGAAGAGGGAGGCTTTCCAATTGGCCATGGGAAAATATACGCCCAAGTTCGCCGCTGCTGCTGCTTGAGGGTGAAAACGGGAAGGATGGAGAATTATAAGACAGTATCCTCAAAACCTCAACTTTGGCCCCACGAATACCAACAAGAAGCATCCCAACCACAAGCCAAAGATAAAGGCATACAATTTGATCCTCCCCCACCATCCTTGCCCCTCACTCATCCTCCTCAACGTCCCCATTTTCTTGCCCGCAGCATCCATTCCCTGCGCACTCTTATCCAGTCCTCCCTCCGCCCTTTGCAACACATCCCGTTCCGCTTCCAATGAAGTCGAGAACTGGATGGAACTCTGCTTCAATGCAGCCGCCAACCCCAAAAGTCCCGTCGTGAGAGCCTCCTGCTCGTTTCGATGATGTGACATCATAGTTTCCGTCTTGGAGATATCCGATGTAGCTTGCGCTTGTTGGTCTTGAGGACGATTCGAGAAGAGAGCTTCTCTAGCACTCGTAGTCGCCGCAGATCTGTTGTCCTTTACACTCAATCCTTTTCTCTCTCGTAACTCCTGCTGTTGTTGTTGCTGTTGCTGTTGCTGTGATTGTTCCCGTCCCTGTGAACCCTTTCCTTCGTCCTGTAACCCCAAAGTCTCTCCCCCAACATCCAACCCCCCCATCATGCCCTCTCTAGCAGGCCGATAAACATTCAACAAATCCTCCCCTTCCTCATCACTCTCCCCCTCATCATCATCATCATCCAACTCCCCCAATTCCCTCAACTTCCCCTCCAATTTCCGAATCCACTCCCTCTGCCTCCCCAACTCCTCCAAAGCCTCCTCCCTCTTCGCCCCAGGGACTCGATTCGTCACAACACTCTTCTCAAAAGTCAAATACAAAGMCCGCGCATGTTCGAGATTCGTGGCGATTCGTGCGCGGTGGGCGGGTGTGTGGTTGGAGGAATTGGAGAGCGTTGCTTCGAGGTGCGTGAGGAGGCGGGTGAGGGGGATTTGTTGTTGGTGGGTTATTGTTGATATTGGGGTGGTCATTATGGGATTTGTTTGTTGTATGTTTGGAGGGAAAGGTGGATATCTATTGATTAAGGTACTCGGTTTCGCATGTGAAGTCATGAGATGAGCTAGCTGGCTCCTTCCCCGGATTTCTTTCATATCGAGTTGCATAAACATTTGTTACGCCTTGCATAATTACCTCCCTTAGCCACATTGGAACGAATAGACAAGGGCATTTTGAATGTAAAAGGAGGAAGCCCTCCATTTCGTTACATACAATTCGCCCTCCATTTCGTTACATACAATTCAGACTAGTCGGACTGAAGTTGCACAATGTGATTGATATTCTCGTGATTCCGTGTTGTTGGACGTGATTTCGAATCACTTATCCATACATCTTCTTTCATTGACTTTGGTCATGATATTTCAATCACCTCCGGCGCCAGACGCCTCAATCACTCATGATCAATATGCGTCGGTTTCACGCCGTAAAATACACAAATACCCCGTCTCCTTCATACAGCCATGTCGCGGCCAAGCAAAGTCTTCATCATCCCCTCCATCGCGCCGCACTAGCCTCTCTGGCGGCTTGTTGTGCCAAGCTGGGATTCCCACTCAGGTTCCCAATCCCACTCCCCTGCCTCTGCATTCCGATGGTTAGACCCGCGCTACTTCTTTTGACATTCGAAGCGCCGGCAGAAACGACGGAGCTCTGTCTTCGAGGTCCCGATACCAACGGCTGCTTCACCGGGGAACTCTGCGTGACACCGCTACCGTTACGAATCGCAGTCTGGGGCGTCTCTGGCAGCGGTCTCTGACGTTCTTTCGCCGGCGTGGCTTGTTGGCTTATGAATGTGCTTGCTCCGCCAGGGGTCATGGTATGCGACATGGAGCCGGCGTTGGTGTGGCTGCGCTTTGCCGGGCTGGCAATGGTATTGCCGGTAGATGTGGGAACGGCGGCGGCGGCGCGTACTCGTGCTGCACGTCGTGCTTCGTCGGGGATACCCTGCCGTTGATTCAGGGGCTGATTCGTGATGAAGGCGTGGTGGATGGCTTCGTGAGGCTTCAGCCTCCGCTCCGGATCCCATCTCAAACAGCGGGAGATGAAGTCGAGGAACGCCTCGTCATCGGTTTWGAGGGCTTGGGATAACGTCTTYGAGCTGGGTCTGCGTCTTCGTCCTTTACTGCTGACAGTAACTCGAGGCTTGCCGACCGAGTCGAAGAAAAGCTTCTTCCTCGTGCAACGCTCCACGAGATGACGGTCAGGTGGTCCAAAAATCTCCATGATGCAGGCTAGCTGCTCCTGCTCATTTTCTCCGGGGAATATCGGGTAACCGGTCCACAGCTCGGCCAAGATACAACCAAGTGACCACATGTCGATCCCCAACCCATAGCTGCTACCGAGAATGACCTCCGGACTGCGGTAGAACCGAGATTGGATATAGGTATACACCTTTTCCYCCTCCTTGCAACTACTTCCAAAGTCAATCACCCGAACATCAGCCTTGCGAGCCTCACAGAGGAGGATGTTCTCGGGCTTGAGATCGCAGTGGATGATGCGCTTGTTCTGCAGGAGCACGAGACAAGCCAGAAGCTGACGGGAAAAGCGACGGATAAGTGGCAGAGAGAAGCCGGTAAAGTTGTGAGATCGGATCAGTTCGTACAGGTTGATGCTGAGGCATGGCGTGACAATGCACAAGTGCGATCGGAAGTAAAAGGACGAAGTGATGGAGAGCGTCGCTTGCGTCCCATCAGGATCCTGCATGACATGTCAGTAAGCATTCTCCACGARTGATGTCCCTCTCGACTCACCCAATCCCTAAGACGGCCCAGTATGCCGACCTCTACCAGTGCCTGCTGATGGAATCGTTTCTTGTTGCGGATGATCTTGACAGCGACAACGCCTCCCTCTTTATGGTCGACGCATCGCACGACTTGTCCGAAACTGCCCTTGCCTAGAAGGTCCACGACYTCGTACCGGTAGGCTAGGTGATCACCCATGACGATATTGTAGTCGCCACGCTCATCGTCGTATCCGTAGTTGCCAGCCTTCTCCTTGTCGCCAGACGACGGCTGTGGCGATGGATTGAGAGAGCCAATGATCTTTCGCGCATTCTTGTTGCCAGTGAAGTAGACGCCTTCTTTGCCATAGTCCATGATCTCTCCACGTTCGAAGATGTTCAGCGAGCAATTGCGATCGTGCAAGACACTTTCCGGAGTCATTGCGGGACGAGCAACTGCACGACGCTTCAGTTCCTCGCTCTCCTTGGCAGCTGAGTCGACATCGCGCCGTTTCTGGGAAAGCCGCCGCATCTCCTCGTCAGCCGCAAGATCATCYTTATCCTTGACCATGGGCGCAAAGCTCGACGTGCTCGAAGCGTGGCGAGGTTTGACCGGGGCAGCTTTGGTCGTAGCTTTCGTTACGGTTCCAATCTGACCCCAGCTGGTCGCCCGATTAGCAGCATTGACCGGTTGAGGCTGCTCAGTGTGCATGCTCTTTGTCTTTGCAGCGGGGGTGGTGCGTTCGGCATCAACACTGCGCTTCACGGGAGACGTCTTGATATCCTGCGATGCGGCTACCTTACCACGTGCAGAGTCGAGGCTCGCCCTGGCACTGTTTGTAGATGGTAGAGAGGGCACTTCTKCCGACCATGTCGCGCTTGCTGGTAGTTTTGGAGGCGGCATCTCGCTTGCTCGTTTTTTCTGCTTCTCAGCCTTCTCCTGCTCAGACGCAGACGCGGACTCGTCTTGTAGCGGACTTGATTTGGGGTCTGAGAAGCCGTTCGTCGCCTTGCTACTTGCACGGTGCCAGCCCATGGAAAGTTTTCTCCTGATTGCGCTGCCGCTGTGATCCTTCTTCCCATTCGTCTGAGCAGAGTCTGGAGCAAGGCTCTCAAGCGAGGTCTGGGTTTCGGACGTCTTCACTGATGCATTCGTGCCACTTCGGCTCGGCCTAGGACCCTGAATCTTCCCGCCCTGCAATTGATACCCTTCGAATCGTCCGACGCTGTATTCGTCATCGTCTCCGGACGCTCTTACCCGCTGTCTGATGAACTCGCCAGAGGCCTTGGGTAGTGATCCGGAAGAGAAAGGAGTGATTGCATTGCGTTGTCGGGCGGTAGGGACCGGCAGGCCCATCGCGTTCAGGTCCAGGTCGGTGTCGTCAAAGAAGCGAGACGCACTATCATCTTTTTGCATCATGTCCCTCAATGCAAAGTGAGAAGAGGCGCTGCGAATTGCATTTGACTTTGTCGCATCTTCATCCTGGCGTCGGTAGACCGTGGCCTTGCTTGCAGTCATGGGAGTCGACGGCGTCTTCGCAACTCGTTTTGGCTCGGGCGTCGAGGAGAATGTAAAATCGTCTGGCCTTTGGCCGTCTTGACTTGACCTTTGGTACCCGGACGATTTGGTCGGATTGATAGGCATCAAGTTCAAAGGGGGCAAACGAAGCGGTTGGAGGTTGTTGTTCTTGCGCCCATTGTTGTCGAACTGCTGTTGCTGAGGTTGATGCCTTGCCGGCTTCTGCGCAGTTATGGTCCTGTCAATGTTGTCAAACGTGTTTGTGCGCTGATGTGCGCGCGTGCTGTCCGAGGATGGCTTTCGTCGATTTTGGATGCTGCCCTCTCTATTCGGCTTGGATGATTTCGCCGCAGAAGCTGCCTCGCGGTCGTTATCCTTGGGCATGTTCGCGAAAAAGACCTGGTCGCTCTCTCTTGGGCTCTCAAAGGCCTTGGGGATTGCTGGGACGGGCGGTACAATTTCTTCATCCTCTCCATATTGTGCAGAGCTTGAATGAACATTCCTGGTCTTTGGGGTTGGTAGTCGGGACGTAGATCCATTCAGATTGAGGAGAGACGAAAAACTAGATTTCGTGCTGAGGGTGGGAGCTGCAGCGTAGTTTCCGCGTATTTCGGGTGAAGCTCGAGCTGACGTGGGAGTGGCGCTGCTCGATTTTCTGGGAATTAGACTCGGGCTTGCCTGTGTGAATCGGGGCAACTCCAGCTTTAATGGTAGAAAGTCCTCGTGAGGAATGGGACGCTCCGGCAGGGGATGGTCCTTCGAAAGAGCCAGGTTTGTTGGCATTGGAGGTGCTTGCATCATCGAAAGTCGCTTTAATCGACGAGCGTCCGTTGGACTTATCGTACGAGCTCCCAACCCAGACGCCCTGCCAGAGGCTGTCGATTGTCGCTTACTACCCGATGATGACGGTGTTTGAGAACGATTTTGCGTTCCCTTCGAAACAGAGCGTCCGCCGGGAGACGCAGGTTCAGTTTCCCTCGGTGGGGCCTGCAGACTCTTCACTTTGTTCGCCCGAGACTGCGTCGTTGCTGTGAATGTGGGTACACGAGGCTCTGCGCCGGCAGAAGCAGGTGGTTGCATAGTTATGCGACGGGAGGCCTTGTTCGCACTTCCCGTTTGACTTGAATTGGATTTGAATGGTGCCTCTGTTGGAACAGGCTGGCTCGTCCTTCGTCCTTCCAACATTGATGCAATCACGCCTGATCCCAGCGACTTGCGTGGCGCTCGTGAACCAGCTCCCACCGGCGCAGGCGCCGGATTGTACATTGGAGGGCCTTGGGGAGCTGCACTCTGGCGCTTTCCTCGCAGAGACAAGCTGCTGGTGGCTTGTGGAGAGGTCACAGGCCTTTTTTCACCACCCGCTTGGCTCGGGCCTTGCTTTCCTCCCGGCGCAGCGGTCAGTCTCTTGCGAAGACTTACACTTCTGCCTAAACCAGGACTCTCTCTCGGCTCGATCGTTTTCACTGGCGTCCTATCCGAGTGTACTCCTGCGCTGCTGCCGTTTTCCTTTGGCATTGCCCTCCCGCTGCCCAACGTGGGAATGTCAGGAAAGTCGCTCAGGAGCGGCGAGTTCCCACCATAACTAGCAATAGAGTTCTGAAAGTCATCAAAGTTCACCGTRGGCATGAAGTCGAAGTTGCTGGTGGCAGGAGTCGCGGGATAGCTTGCGTCGTGTATCGAGATGGAAGATGGGTCGGCGAAGCTGCTCTTGCTGTAGAACGGCTCGGAAGGGGTGTGGTCGAGGAAGGAGTGAGCGTTGTTGGTCTTGTCAGTCATGGCAGAAGGCGCACGTGCAGATGAGCTTCCGCTGGCCACTCTGTCCGCGCTGTTAGCCACATCCTGCTCCCTTCCATGGCACATCACCTCGAACCTTTTGGCAGGACTGGGCAGGTCCCGGGGTCCGCTTGGGACTCGTGCATTATCTCGCAGGGTGCTCCTCCTTCGATGAGTGAAACTCGGGCGCTGGTCTATCGACGCCCTCGCCGCAGACGCTGGAAGGGAGGGCTTGCGGAAGATATCATCGGAGGCGTCGGCGTCGGCGGCGTTGGTGCGTTGGAATTTGCGGCGTATCAAGGACTCGGCTAGATACAGGTCAGTTGCCGGGGAGCGGAAGCTGAACCGATCGACAGGTTGCAAGCTCACATTCAGTACTAGAGGCATCACTGTTGTTGCGTTGCTCCCGCTCCAGATAGGTCTGGGCTCGGCCTCGCGGCTGGAAGCGGGTGGCGACGTCCATTGCGGCGGCCGAAGTGGTCATGATATGCTCGCAGCCCAATGCGGAGGTGGTGGTGAGGCCAGGTCGGACAGGTTGCGCCTGCTTGACGGTAGCTCCTTGTGCTCAGTTCAGTCCCGCTCGCGGTCATGCCGCGTACCACTGGCTGCGGGAGAGGAGCTGCATCTGCATATTCCTCGTGCTGGTGCTGGCCCGCCGGACGGTGGCATGCAATGGCCTCGATTGATCGAGGGTGGTGGTGCAGTCAACAATGGGGTCCCTTGTCGTATCCAGGTGGAAGTTGTCCCGTGGATGTACCGTCAGCGACTAAGAGGGCGAGACGTTGCGGTGTGTCTGGTGTTCGCGGAGTGGCAGAGGTGGGTGGGTACGAGCAACGGTCTTCACGCCATACCATTTCACGGCCTCAGGTCTCGCGGCAAGCTTTACAGTGGGAGATGGATGGTGGAGACTTGAGGAAGCGGCTCCGTGCCTACTTGCAATAGACTTTTGGTCCCCTGTTTATCTGCACATAAACAGACTAGCAAGGTAGGTCTTCAACGCGACGCTGGCAGACGAATCAATCAATCAATAAATCCATTTGACCATGAATCTCGACATTGTTGCTGCCGCCCAAGACAGGTCATCAATCTAACTTTCCATCTCGGATCCTTGTCCGCCTTGGTAAAAGGCTGAAGGCCACCGCTCAGAACCGCTGCTGGGACCCGTTCGGCAAGCTTACCGTACCACGAACATGCTCCTGATCCTTCCACCCACCTGATGAGACYCCACTTTTTCGCCATGCCTCTTTTTCCGCTCAGTGTCCTGTGATATCGGTGATGAGACATGTCGTCCACATGTTCTACCTTACTCTTAACTTCCCGCCGCATCACAGAACGACAGCTCCATGTGCGGCGGCACAGAGCGGAGGCATGGTCAGGGCTGTGAAAGACAGGAGACATTCCATCGCCAAAAGTTTGGCATTGCCAATAGCTGTGGAAGAGTGGCGGGGACGCAACACTCATGAATGCTGTGGCGGTATGCCGCTGTGTAAATCAAGAAGGCATCTCCACATGAGGCTGCGTTGTCGTGTTGATGTTGATCATGAATCGCACTTGGACGAGACTGGAAGACGAGACCAAAGTGCGGGGTGAAACGCGAATGTGAAGCGTAGATTGCCCTCCAAAAAAAGTCCACAGGATCAACAACCATCACTTCACCCCAGACCATGCCTCGCGATCCTCTCATCGCGCTGGTGGGCAAGCCGTCAAGCGGCAAGAGCACAACCCTCAACAGCTTGACAGACACAACAGCAAAAGTGGGTGCGGCCACCTGCTCTGCAGCAAAGAGGTAGATCACCACCACTCACATGCAACAGGAAACTTTCCCTTCACCACCATCGATCCCAACCGCGCCGTAGGCTACCTCCAAATACAATGTGCCTGCTCTCGCACATCAATACCGGGAAATACTCCCCCGACACCTGACGACCCGCCGCCTCTGGTGACACGCTGCAAACCCAACTACGGCGTCTGTCAGCAAGGGACGCGGAGCGTGCCGATTGAGCTGCTAGATGTCGCGGGGCTGGTGCCCGGTGCGCATCAAGGCAAGGGATTGGGAAACAAATTCTTGGATGATTTGCGCCATGCAGATGCCTTGATTCACGTGGTCGATGTTTCCGGCACCACGGACGCGGAGGGAAAAGCAACACGTGGTTACGATCCCTCGCAGGATATAGTGTGGCTGCGCTCAGAGATTGTCAGCTGGGTATTGGGAAACTTGATGCAGAAATGGGGAGGGATCAAGCGACGACATATAGCTGTCAAGGCTACTGCGGTGGAAACACTGCAGAACCAATTCTCCGGATACGGATCGACCTCAGCTGTGGTTGCGAGAACACTGGACAAGATGGCACTGAAGACGCCACTGCCGGACTGGGACGATGCGACGGTGGAGAGCGTGGTGAATGCCTTTGTGGATGAGAAGTTTCCCACGGTTCTGGCGCTGAACAAGATCGATCACGCCGATGCGGACAAGAATGTGAGCAAGATCGCCAAGTTTGAAAAGGCGGAGAGACTGGTACTCTGCAGTGCCATTTCAGAGGTCTTTCTACGGAGATTAGTCAAGCAGAACTTCATCCGATATATACCGGGCTCGGAATTCATCGACACACGAGAGGATCTCATCGAACAAGGCGAAGAGGATGGAGGTGGACTCAAGGAAATGGACGAGAAGCTCAAGACAAGGATTGAGAATTTAAAGGACATGGTCCTTTATCGATTTGGAAGCACGGGTGTCAATCAAGTGCTCACTCGTGCTTCTGAAGTGCTCGGACTGGTTCCTGTCTTTCCTGTACGAAATATCAGCACGTTTGGAAGTGGAGAGGCGGGTTCTGGCGGTGAGCGATCGGCGGTGTTCCGAGACTGTGTCTTGGTGAAGAAAGGCAGCACTGTCGGAGATGTCTACCGCAAAGTCATGGGTGATGCACCGCTTGCGTATGTCGACACTGTGGGAGGTGTGAGGGTAAGCGAAGACGATCTGGTCTCGCCTGGAAAGAATGACGTGAGTGATTGGAGTGCTGCATCTACGATATTGTGATCTCTGCTAACCTTTAACAGATTCTCTCCTTCAAAGTCGGACGTGCTTAGCCGACTATAAGGACGTGAAATCTATGTCTTGCAAGTTTCAGCCGCGATTCAATCGCTCCATACCGATGCAAGACAAACTTTTTCAAATATTACAATCCTTCCTCTCATGCAATGTTAAAGTTCGATTTCTCCCTCGTCTCCTAGTTCACATCTCGGTTGAAAAAGACAGATCTTTCAACATTGCCTTCGAAAGCCTCTCAAGGTATGCCTAACTGCCCCGACTGCAGCGCCTGTATTACCGGACTCCCCCATCGTTGCAAATTCTTCTCGTACACGTCTCGGCCACAGCTCAAACGAGTACCGCCAAGGTCACGGCGAGATGCAGAAATCCTCCAAGATGACCGGGCTGCAGACATTTCGCCAACACTCCTCCGACCTCCCATGGCCTACGATCCTTCAACCCCTCGACCACTGCCCGGTCTGCCCTGGGCACCTCTCGGCAGAAGAGAGCCTCTCAGCATCCCGCCCTACTCACTGCCCGCCGCGCCTACCCGCCATCCAACCGCGGCGACACGGATTTCAACGAGATCGCACAATCATGAAACGAGCAGACTACGAGCTAAAGGTCTGGATACTCAGCATTCGCCTGCGCCTCCACTTCGTGCAAACACACGCCCACCTGCAGCGTTGACACCTGTCGCCAATTACAATTTCGAGTCTGAYTKKYKKKWWRAYRMKASSGMSAMCACCGAGMWCYACACTTCAGCAAACAAAAGACGACGACTGGCACTGCCTAGACTCAGGACCCAGTTCAATGGGAGAGACGTTCGGGGACATATCCCATACGTCGAGGTCAGAGGTCACGACTACACGGATGATAGTATTAGAAGCGAGAAGCCGGCGAGAAAGAGTGTGTTTCGAGAGGAATTGCAGACTGTTGCGGGAAGTGAGTATGATGGCGATGATGAGGGCTCTCGGCGTATGCGTCCTCGAGATGATTGAGATGATTGAGATAGGGTTAGGGTTGGGGTAGTGATGGAATGGTCGTCGAGCAGTTCAAACATCCACTTACAATTGTCATAACTACGCGCTGTTTCCAGCGAGGATGTTACGGAGTGTTTGTGGTCGTTCGAGAGCAAAGCGTCAAGTCCCCGAAGTCGTGTGTCTGGAAGTACGATGTCGTGTGTCGGTCGTTTTGGTCCTCTTCCGAAAATCTTCGGCCTCGTCGATCACGGGATGTGAAAACAAGGGACTTTCGTTGGTATAACATCTAAAGGTCTATAGCTGCCATGCAGCACCCTTGGTCATTGGCATTCAGTTTTGGTAAAAGCTGACTAGTTAGCGATGTTGACAGCGGTCAAGAGTTTTGCCCGATTCCAATTTTCAGGGGTGAAAGTTTTGATGCACCTTCGCTGCTTCTCGTGCCTTGGTGGGATTGGCTACAATTTTCGTACATCACACCTCGCTTTTCTACACGATATTTCCACCCCGTTTCAATCGCTCATAACGCAGTTTGATGGATCTGATGGAAGATATCGACGGCGCAATTCTGAACTGCATAGATACAGGTAGGAAGGAAGTGCCGACGAAGGCTATCGCGTCTTCTAAACGCGATATCGCAACAGCGTCGCGGAGAGCGTGATGAAGGTGCCTAAATTGCCCCGAAATATACAAGCCATTACACTACTATCTGGAGATGCCAAATTCTGAGAGCGAATTGTCTCGAGGGCCAGACGGCTTGAGTGCCGAGCATGAATCCCATGAAGATTCAAATCATCCACCGACGTCGAGATTTCATCATGAGCGTCTTCAGCATGCAGCAGCAAGTATACGCCTCCTCAAATTGGTAGCGGAAACCAAATCGAGCGACATGAGTTTCGAGCTCCGTGCCTGGCCAATCGACAAAGCTCCAAAGTACAATGCAATCTCTTACACCTGGGGCGAAGAAACCACCAGAACTATTGAGATCAATGGCCAGGCTCTACGGATCAGACTTAACTGCTGCGAAGCGCTACGCCAAGCGGTCAACTATGATGCGGAGACCTACCTCTGGATAGATTCCATCTGCATCGACCAAGAGAACCTCGTTGAGAAGAGCGAGCAGGTACATGGGATGTATAAAATCTACAGGAACGCTATGCATGTGCTTGGTTGCATTGGCAGGCATGCTGATGAGAGCGAGCAGCTACAGCAGTATTGCATTCTAATGTTGGGGTCCGATGAGAAGGATATGGTGAACGTGAGAACACCTTCCACCCAACTTCCAACATTAGACCTACCAGRGATTGCAATGGCGTTTGCAAAAAGTACCGATCGGGAGAGTATCGCGAATTTGCGGAGAATTGCTGTTGCGTTCGCGAACAGACCATACTGGAATCGACTCTGGATTGTACAAGAAATCCTAGCCGGTTCACATTCTGTACGCATTCTTTACGGAGACACCTTCCTCTCCTGGCGGCAGATATCCACAATGGTGGAAGTAGTGCAACTGTTGACTCCAGTCAGCAATAAACAGCAGCTTATAAGTCAAAGTCCACTTCGGAAATTGATGCACATCAAAGCCATGTGCGAATTCTACGGAGGGACTGTACGCCTCTCTCAACTACTCCAAGGACTTTCGGAGACAGGCTGCACCGATCCGCGAGATCGAATCTATGGATTGTTAGCTATAATAGACTGGAAGTCCATGAACTTGGTGCCTATTGTCCCTGACTATGAGCGAACCGCCTGGAGCCTAGCAGTCGAGCTGACTTCAGGACTAGGAGCACAGTCTTGTAGTCTGGTCATGAGCATGCTGCAAATTGGATCACATGTTCCCGAGATGCAAGCTCTCATCCAAGAACGTAGCTCGCCATTCTTTGTGATGAAGGAACGTGATGGCGAGACCCTCAATTTCGATTTCGGCGAGGTCACAGCGACGCGCCTCTTCGAAGACGATTGCGGAAACCTGCGCCTGGGTGATGATACCGGATGGCGATCTCGCTCAGAAGATGATGCTACTTTTTTGGAATCCTACGAGCTGATGATTTCGTMTGAAACTGGACCCAACACCGCTCGCAAGCCTCGGAAGGTATATTTCAATTCGCAGGCTGTTGTCCTCGTATGCAGTAACACTCTACCAGGAGACTGCATCATTACTTCTCTAGCTTGGAAGCGATTGTGTTTCATTTGTCGTCCAGCACAGGACGATGTCCTGGATGTGATAGGCACGGGTATACTTTTCTCGGAGAGAGATGGAAGGCAATCGCACAATACACTCTCCAGCGGCAGACCAGGTGAAAGGGTCAATGATACTCAATGGCCCTTGCAGTTCCAGGCTGGTCTGCACATATCGACTACTCCAGAAGATGTCATGCTTTTCTTCCACATGGACGCCGCTGCTGAGAAGACTTGCGAGCAGGCTGATGTACAGCTGAGGATCTTGCCCCTTCGGCCTGTTCTGGCTTCCAGGAGCGCTGCAAGGCTCATAGCCTACAATTGATGGTACTGGGATAGACAGCTCGCAATGCTCAATATTATTCATAAGATATAGAAATCCCGGAGAGCGTGCAAGGCCTGGTGAGATTAAGTTAAAGGCTGCCGCCCTAACCTGCAGCATGCAAAGATCTGGTACTTTCTGCAAACAAACGATATCTAGCACGATCAACAAGAAATCATTCGACATGAGATATGACTCTCTGCAAAGCTGCTTCTTTCCCTGCTATTATCAGCCACTTTCTAGTGARCCTTACCTTATCGTCGATTCACCACAAGGCGGGCCAAAAACCTTCAACGTCACCCACCTACCTACCTAAAGAGCATCGTGATTCATAAGGTACCTAGCTCCAACTCCCTCGCGGCATACGCCGAGACACAGACACAAAAAACGTCACAATGACAACCACATTCAATACATTCTAATTTTGTTCCACGACATTGCAGAATCGATCATGCACACAACAATGCATTGTGACTACTGCCTGCAGCAAGGCTTGCAGCGGGAAATAAAATAAAAAACGGTCAAGCTAATAAAGCAGCCCGCATGTGACACACACATACGCCCATCGGCCCGGCAGATACGGATGCTGCTGCTGCTGCATCCAAACGAGCAAGCGTCCCATCCCATGTGATGATGCATGCGAATGTACACAGGTACCTACATGTAACCTACTTGACTTGCGTGKGGTACATACATAACATACAGTTGCGTGTGCACGAGCACGAGCACGGCTTTTATGCGTCTTGGGACTGAAGTGCTCGTCTTCACTTCAGAAACATCACGTGGAGGAGTTATTGCGCAACATGTTAAAAAAAAGATTGTCATTGTATCGCCCTGTCCCACAAGTACTCCTCAGTAGAGGTTGCGAGCTGTAGTGACGGCTGGTTTTGTTCTTCTATATCCAAAAGTCTCGTGCTTCTCCCGCTTTCGTCGTTGAGGCGGACATGAAGGGTATCTATAAGCAGTCTGTTCTTCCCGCACACCAATGCGCCATTTATGCTCTACGCCAATCCCATGCAAAATCTATTGGGCATGAATGAAAAAGAAAGATATCTAGGCGGCCGCGTCAAGCGGGTTGCCCTTCTCGACGCCTGGGGTAGGGGAAAGCAATGCGAATTCTTGCAATTTTCCACCTACATATCTGTCAGTACTGTCGGTAAGAAAGAGGTTTGGGATAATCACCTGTAGTGTTGAGCTCCTGCTGGAATTTGAGCTTCTGCTGACGCTGGTTCTCGCGCTCAATGCCATGGCGCACTGCACCGAGAACATTCGGCACAGTTGCGTTGGGTGTGAACTTTGGTGTTGTGCCGGGCTGATATACACCAGTCTCAACCAAGATGGAATACCATCGGTTGTCCGAGTGCTTGTTGTATTCGTTGGTACCACGAATGTCAGACTCTGGTGTATCTCCAACAAAGTATACAGTCTCTGGAGGCTCGTTGATACCATGTGTAGCTTTCCGCCATTGCTTGAGCAGTCTGGTAGCAAATTCGAATGTTCCAATCTGAGGCTTTCCATATGCCACTGTGACAAGCTCCTTGCCGGTGACGGCTTTGAACATGGCTTCGAGAGACAGACGGAGAGCACCCATACCCAGACGAGTCAAATCGTGAGAAGCGGACCACACAATGTCGTTGTGAGAGAAGAAGATTGGTGGGCCCTCATCGAAAGTCGCGGAGCGGGTGCCAAGGTAGCCATTCTTGGACATGAGCAGGTCGAGAATGATCTGCTGGTCTCCCGCCCAATCTCTGCTGTCAGCAAAGACAAAGATGGCTTCGATCGAAGTCTCCTTGAAATTCCTTTTTCGGGAATTTTGGATCTCTTCATCGGTAAGTTTTCGGAATGGCGTGGTGTCAGGGTTATCCTTGATAATGTCGCCAGGGGTGACGACATCCTTGAAGCCATATCCCTCTGCAACCTGTCTGCACTTTTCGCCTTCGCCTCCAATGACGAGAACGGTCTTGTACTTCTCCGCCATCTCCCTCATGGGCGTGTGACCACAAATGAATTGTCCAGGAGAAATCTCAATGTCCAGCTGCTGGCTAAGCTGGACGCAACGCTCTTCTTCAGTCTTGCCACCACCATTGGTCACAAAGATGTATGGAATCTTGATGCCATACTCGTTCTTGCCGTTCAACACCTGCATGGCTTCAACGGCTTCGGGAATTGGTCGACCGCCGCGGATCAGGACACCATCGATATCAAAGGCGAATGCGAACTTGTCCGTCACTGATGTCGTTGGAGGCGTCGAGGGTGAGGATTCTTCTGATGCGTCGTCTTCGATTTCGTGTCTCGCCAGCTCCATGGCAGCGGCCGTTTCGTTGGCATCACTGGGTGCCATGAGATATTGTGGAGGCACAATGACCGTAGGCGAGCGCAGATTGAGTGCGTTGAGTTGAGCATCGTGAGAACTCACTCTCCGGACCTTCGGGCGGCCGGGAAGAACAATTGAGGGACCGTCGGACATTGTGACTGCTTGCTCGTGTGGAAGACAAGATTGAGGATGTAAGGTGGTAGGAGGGGGAATGGTCAGTGTTTGGGGAAATGTGGTCAAAGCAAAGAGACAGAAAACTGGAGATGCGGGACGCCGGTGGAGAACCTAGCGGTTGATATAAACCCAAAGAGTCGCAGACGGGTGTCGATGCAAAGGCGTGGTTGGTCGACGAAGCTCTTGCCGATTCATCGATTCAACGACCGCAGGCACTGCGGCGGCCTTACCCCATCCTATTCCTGGTGGGACCCACTACAGAGGTTTCAGACGCTAGGGGAAAGTGCATGTGAAAAGGGCTCTGCAAGACTGCAAGGACTTGTGTGCAGCGGCTTAAGGACGGGCCATAGGATAAGATTCGGTACGAGAATTGAAACATCAACGAGACCAGCATGCAGCGATGGACAACAGAATCGGTCGTCTTCCGCTTGGGTGAGAAAGTGCTGCGTCCTTCGGTAGTGGTCAATTTGCCCGAGCATGCCCGATGCAGGTGCGATGACGTTTCTTGGCGGTGGGGGTTTCGCGAATTTTTTGTGGTGCTCCTGCTAACCCCTCTTCACTCTTCACGCAGGAACCCGTTGCAGCGTTGCAGACCCTTTGCCTCCTTATCGGGTACGAAGATAACTCCGGGTCACGGAAAGTGACAACGTCTCCCCATGCCAAGTGTTGAGTGGTTATCATCAGCTGGCACTGTCTTTGTCTTGTGAGGTAGGTAAGCCGGTCACAAACTAGGGGAACGCGGCTAGTAAAGGCCACGTAGAATGCAGCTCGCTTTAACTCCGGCCTATCCGTATAATAACAACCTAAAATCTTAGATATTTATTACATCTGGACATTTGGCCTAGTGGTTAGGGCGTGTTAGGATTGAGGAAATGCTAGGTGGAGGCCTGGTTTAAAACTTCGGACATTATAGGGGTTCTAGTTGCCGGAGAAGCCTAGTAGTCTCGTTTCTATTACGAGATCAGGGGTTCAATTCCCTTAGTGTTCAATCTTCTTTTTGTTCCTTTTTTAGGAATATTCTTTTTACTATAAAAAGGACTTTAGTCTTTTTTACTATTAGGAGGACGTATCTTACTTATAATATACCTGTTCCTTAACGGATTTACTTTAAAATTTGATATTAATAGTAACGTTAGTAATAAAGGAGGGTTATATACTAAATTCTATATATATTATAGATTAGTAATGTTTAATACTAATCCACCTTCTCGGCGAATAGGCTAGCGACAGCGAGGTATATATTTAGTATATTCCGAGTAGGCGAGGTCCGTAGTAAGCATTCGACAAGACTCGTGTTAAAACTTAGAGTAAATCGGTCGAGAGACAGCTAAGTTCTAAATAAGG
>NW_019716276.1:527319-534646 GCF_900074925.1 Ramularia collo-cygni | reverse complement strand
TATATATAGTATATAGATAATAGGAATCTCTTACCGCAAGCGGTAGTCGGCTTCGCCGGAAGCATTTAATAATATCTACGTCGAAATTTGAAGCATCTAAGTAGTAGGATAGTCGAGTTATAAGGAAGGAAGGTAATTCGAAGAGGGGGGTAACACTACCGTAAAAGGAAGACACTACTATTTGTACTAGTTAGCCCTTTATTATTAGTAGTATTAATCTATAATAAAACTACGATAGGAGAAGTACATTTTCCAGTTTATATAAGTGGAATATATTAGATAACTAGATAGGAACTATCTAATTACATACTAAATAAACAGTATAGAGGTGTTATAAATGAAATAAGTAGTAAGTAAATACAATCTACATCTGCTAGAATAAGAGCTATATACGTCGCCGCTGCGAAACTCGGGTAGGGGTAGGAGGGGAGAGAGAGGGTCTTCGATGTCTAGGCCGGGAGGATAGGATGCTTCGCGGGGTATGTCCGTAGGAGGTTAGGGTCCGGGGAGTAGGCGGGGGAGGGGGTAGAATCCGTTAAGGCTCTCGCCGTAGGATATCTAGATCTCGCTGTCGAGCTATGTTTTTACTCGAGGGAGTAGGCCGGAGATCGGCGAGAGAGGGTTCTTTAGAGAGAAAGAGGTCCTCTAGACGCCGGACGCGAGAGATAGCGACGTAATTAAGCCCGGAGGTAAACTCCTTTGCCGTAACATCAACGACTACCTCGTCTAGCGTCTGGCCCTGTGATTTATAAACGGTCTCCGCGTAACAGACCGTAACAGGAAACTGCTCCTTCTAAAACTCGGTAGGATAAGTACGTCGATTAGCTGCCTCGGCTGGCCTAGGCTCTTTTACGACCTCGGTTCTACGGCTAGTATAGATAGGGACTACGGTAGGCGGTAGGGTCCCGCCTTCGGTAGGAATAGATAGTCCGCAATATCTAGGGAAGTCGACGAGTAGACAGAGAGGTAGAACAGCCCGGGGACCTAGAGTATCTTCTGCCCAGATAATATCGAAAAGCGTACCCTATAACCCGTTTACTAAGCCGACCTCTGTCCAGATATTCTCCTTAAGCATAATTCTACAACCGATGCTAAGGAGAACCGTATCTAGGAGTMCGCTAAAGTMGTCGGCCTTTTGGAAAAGCGTAGGGATACGGGAATCGCTAAGACGGGCTTTTAGAGAAAGGACAGGATTGCCTATCTCTATTAACCGCTAGATGTTAACACTATCGACGGCGGTATGGGTATTTAGGACGTGTATAGCCCGGAGATACTTTAGATCGGTAATATCGATATAAGGAGGTGCTCTCTTCTTTAGGATATCGACGTGTTCCTACGTAATAGTACCCTCTCGGAGAGCCTTTAGAACGTTACGGAATGCGATAGAAGAGGGATCCGTACTACTTTGCCTAACAGATGTAGTAAGGCTAATAGTCTGGTTTATCGATCGATAGGCGGCCCGTCCCGAGAGATCCAGTTCGTGGATTCTATTCCGGGTAGTAAAGAGAGGTAGTAAGATAACCGGAGTAAGTTGCTAAAAGTCTCCGATAAGAATAATACTAAGACCGCTAAAGTACTCGTCCTAAAAAGCGGGAAAGACCTGTCTAAGCCGCGAGTCGATCTATTAAAGCATTAGAAGGCTAACTATCGATTTCTCGTTAATAACGATATATCGAATTGGCTTAAGTCGCTTCTGGAGATCCTGTAGAGGGGTAGGATTTAGAGGGGGAAGGTGTTTATCGCCTTAAACGGGAAAGCGAAAGAAAGAGTGGAGAGTGTTTCCGGCGATCTCGTAGGCGGCACAGCCGGTAGGAGCTAGGCGGGCGATAGGAGAGGAGCTAATAGGATCGCGTTCACGCTAAACATTCTGAAGGTGCGAAGATATAAGCTCGATTACGAAGGATTTACCAGTTCCGGCCTGTCCGTCGATATTTAGCCTTAGTAGTAGAATAGCCTGCCTATCTAGCGACTCTCTATAGTAATTAACAACAGTAGAGTAGAATAGGAGCTGTTCGGAGTTTAGCTTATCCCGCGCGCTAGTAGCCTGTGTATCGACGTCTTCGTTCTGTTCTCTCTCTTGCCGTAGGTTATCCTAAAACTTCTTCGAGGTCGGTCTCTCGTAGAATATAGGATAGGTGTCGCGATAGAGTCCAATCTTAGAACTCCAGTCAAAATCTAGATTAAATGGACGCTCTCCGAGGTTAGATCTAACGGTATCCCGATCGCGGACATTCCTAGGGCCGCGGATCGCTAGTTCGTAAATGTTTCCGTTCGAGGAATTAGGAGCCTGGTCTTTAAAGTCGGATTCGTCCTCGGCATCTTCTATATCGTCTTCCGTCGGAGTAGGTAGGTTATCTAGCGCGTCTGCTTGTATAGGGTATTTACCTTGTAGATTGTCTCGTAGGAAGGAATACGCGGAAGGCTAATCGTGGAATAAGAACTCCGAGTTAGGAAATTGAAAGGGGAGAGTAGGATAGTCCCGGAAGGGTACGTGGAGTACGATCTTAACTCTACACTAGTCCTTAAATTCGGGGTGTTCGCGGCTAGAGCGGTAGCGTAGAATATAGCGGATAATCCGAGTYCTCTTTACGGCCCGTTAGTATCGTTTTGGCTGAGGTTTAAAGATAGAAAAGGAGTGTAAGTAATTAAACAAGCTAACTCCTTCCTCGGTCTCTTCTCTCGCCTTATACTTGTCGTAGAACGATAGTTTAGGTGTAGACTCCGCCGTCCGTTCTCCCTCGTCTTCCGCGTTCTCGGTATCTCCTAGATCTAGGGGTCGTAACTGGTCGGCCTCTACCCGTATATCGAGGATAACGACTGTTCTAGAACTCCAGTATAATGGTATATCCTGAAGTAGAACAGATACCTCCTATGAAGTCTAATCCCGCTCCGCAATTAGCTTGTTTACCGCCTTTATAAGGACGGAGAGAAAGGGATTACGGGGATTGTTTTCGTAGGAAGTAAGAACGTCCTTAACAATATCGGAGTAAGGCTTTGTCGACTCCTCTGCCTTTGTAGCGTACTTAGCGATATACTCGATTACGGCGTAAATAGAGAGACAGGGAGAGATATCCGTATTGCTAAGCTAGGAGATAGATAGAAGCGGCGAGTAGGGATTCATTATCCCGAGGTTAGATAGAGCACAGAAAGCCCAGTGTCTAGGATTCCGGGACCGGTCGATCTTTAGCTTAGAGACGATCTCTCGCGGGAATCGAAAGCGACAATAAAGAGTAGTGTCCTCCGCGGCCTGATCCTTCTTTCGCCGTAGACAGGTAGAGTTACAGGTATGCCTTTAAACGCGGTTAACTACGTCCGAGAGAAAACGAAGCGTATTAAAGACTATAGTAGAAGAGGTAGAAAGGGCTCCACTCGGGGAAGGGGCAGAAGTCCTAGAGGGCTCGGGATTATAGGCAAAGATCTATACACCCCATTTCTGTGCAAGGGCCTCTCTCTCCTCCTCGATTTAAAGGTCGATAGTAGGGCTATTCTCTGTCCAAAGAAACCAGTGTGCGTAGATAGACCCGCGACCTTAAAACTTATATCGTACCTACCAATCGGTAGCCTTAAACCTCGGCTTTAGAACCTTATCGAAGAGGATCTTTAGCCGTATATTAAAGTGTTCCGCGACTAGATGGGGAAAGTCGGTGAGATTCCGTCTTTGGATCCGAATTCGATCTGTCTCGGAAGCGGTAAGCCAGGCGGTATAGTCGAGTCCCTCCCGGGGAGGCATAATTCTAATTAGTGAATCCCAATGTAGATCAGCCGCGCTAGCCGTTATAAAGAGCGTAGGATAGCCTAGAGTACGGACAAAGGCTTCTAGCTTACTCCGGGCTTTTCGCTAGTAAGATCGCGATCCACGGATAGATTGCGAGGACCGCGAGATGCGGGAGAGGAGTGTCCTATAAAGAACGTTATCCTCGGCTAGGAAGGCTTCCCTAAGTTGCTCTAGCGTAATGTGCTCATTCCCACGTACTAAATAGCGCGCGCGGCCAGAGGCCTGATGTCGTAGTAGGATGTTAAAGCAGATATAACGCCAGCGGGGGTGCTTCGCAAATCGTCCGTCCTTATATCGAAGGAAGTGTCGAATATAGGACTTAAATTGCGTAACAGCGGTAGTAGACCGCGGTCCAAAGTAGTCGGCCCTTCCGTAAGGATAGAGAGTAGGCATAGCAAGGCTAAGTAGCCTATTATTACGCTGGTACTCGTCTAGAGGGTAGCTACCCATCCGGGGGAGTGTTAGATGTAGCCGAGGGGGAGGTTGTCGCGGGTTCTCTTCTACTTCTTCCTGAATGGCCTGCTCCTCGGT
The DNA here is from genome assembly GCF_900074925.1 of Ramularia collo-cygni. Taxonomy (NCBI): domain Eukaryota; kingdom Fungi; phylum Ascomycota; class Dothideomycetes; order Mycosphaerellales; family Mycosphaerellaceae; genus Ramularia; species Ramularia collo-cygni. The sequence goes on along the minus strand of NW_019716276.1, from coordinate 530,340 downwards.
CTAACTAAAGCGGAGGTTTGGGATTGCTCCGGCGGAAAATAACTCGTCCGAGGTAGTAAGGTCGATAGAATCGAGTAGGTTAAATAGAGACTCGGATTCCGGGAAGCTAGAAGTAGAGCTAGATCTTGTTCTATTACCCGGTCTGGTATCGGATAGGCGTGGAAACTGAGCATTCTTACGAAGAAAAAGTTCGATAGAGTCGGGTGAATCCTCCCGTTAGCCGCGGGTCCTCGTAGGGGTAGGATCCCTCTCCTGGAAAGTTGTGGCAGGGTTGCCCCCCCGCTGTTCAGATGTTAGTCCATTCCGGCCGGCTTCCCTTCCCTGTTCCTCTTACCTCTCCGCCCTCTCTCTTCCTCGGGATCCGAGAACAGTAGGTTCACCCCTCCGGACGGGGGATCCGCTGTTCCTAGACCCCTCCCCTTCGCCTCCCTGTCCTAGGGGCGGAGGAACGGTAGTGTTACTCCCCCGGACGGGAGACACACTATTCCTCGGGCCCCCTTCCCGATTCCCTCCCTGTGCATTTCCTTCTTCCCGATCTCCCTGTTCTCTCGACTCCTGTCCTAAATTGTCCTCGGGCTCTCGATCCTCGTATTCCTCGGTAGGGAGAAGGTCTACGATTGTTCCGTTATCGGGGAGGCTAGAAAGGGCATCGCCGTCGATAGGAATGTTTTGAAAGTAGGGGTTATTAGCCCGTAGCCACGAGAGAGCGGCTAGTACCTTGTCCCGTCTAACGATAAAGTCGGTCTTAAAGCGTTAAAGGTCGCCGGTAGTAGGATTCCGGGGCCGGAGTAGTAGGATRTTAAGAGAATCCGGACGGRGTAGTAGTTTTCTTGCGACCTCGATGTTATCGGAGAGTAGGTGTGCTATATGACCGCGATACTTAAACTGTGCGCCCTTATCGATATGAATTATCTTAAGCATCGGGTGAATCGGTGCGATTAACATCTCCTCGATGTCGGTAAGGCACGATAGCTCGAAAGGAACGTCTCCGGGATCCATGCTATTCTCGCTAGACCAGATAAAAGGTTAATCTAGATTTGGTTCCTTGTTTAGAAACCGTAGACAGGAAGGACAGGTACTATTACGCTAGCTAGAACCCTCTTAATGTCTCTCGTTACAATTAGAGCATACGGTATACGTTATAGCTTTAATTGCGGCACGAAAATCAGAGGCAAGCTGCGCCTCAAATGGTGTTAAGGCGGGCTTATCGTCGAGTTCCTCTACTCGATAGGGGTCGAGGGTATCTAGATCGTTATCCTCTTGTCCTAGACCTAGAGGTGGGCTAAATAAGCCCTCGTCTAAGGTCGTAGTTTGAGGAGAGCTAGAGAGATTCTCACTCTACCGTAACCGCGACATACTACGCTATAAAAGAGTTCGCGGGGTAAACGGCGTAGACGGTAGAGTAACAAACTGCTCCTCCTCGGTTTGATGCTCTAGACAGTTCTCTCGTTCTCGGTCTCCGCGGAAAAATTCAGAGCGAATAGCTCTATGCCCCCCGAGGACGCACTACTTCCTCTCCCCTCTAGTATTCGCGATCTGAACAACATCTTGGGTAATAGTACAGTAGACACAGCATGTACTACTATCTAACTCCGCGTCCTGTATCCCCCGGTATAGATTATAGGACGTACAAACAAAGAAGAGAGGCCGATTAGGCGCTAACTCCTGTTCTCCTCGATTTCGGACTCTTTAGGCTCGCGTATTCTAATTCATCCTTCTTCGAATCGCGGTCCTCTCCTCGGTCTCGATCGAGAGGGGGTAGAATCTGTCTAGAGGGCGAGTAGACGCCCCCTCTCCGTTATCGTCTCGCCGGCTATCTTGTAACCGATTCTGCTTTACCCTCGCCTTAGTCTTTTGTTTCTTAGACCGGCAGGTTAAACACTGCTTAACAGTACGGCCCGTAGCCGCCTGAAATTCGGTAGTAGGTTGTTCGCGTAAACAAGCTAAACACGTCCGTAGATCGTGTTGTAGTAAAGTCATAGTTGTATCAAAAGTGTGTTTAAAGTGTAGTCTGTTAAAAAGTGAAATCTAGGGACGAAGAGAGAGAGAAGCATCTAGGACAGTCGGGGTAAGCGAGTGTAATTCAGAGAAGGAAGAGCCTTCTTAAAAGACTAAATACAAGTGGTTTCTTGGCAAAGGCACAGTCATTCCCCAGCCTGTCAAATTCTGACATAGTCTAAAGTATGTATCCGAAGTATCTATTGTCTGCGCTAAAATAGGTGGGTTTAGGCCGTAGTTATCGAAAACGGCCCCTATACGTATCGATTTATTAACGGAAGAATCGATAATCTTACGGCAAAGGAATAGATTGCGCTATATATTAACGGCGAATAAGCTAATAGTAGAATCCAAGATAGCTGCATCCCGAGGGACGATAGAGTTAGAGCTCAGATCCTAAGTAAAAGCAGGGCGAACTATTTAACAGAGGGAATAAAACTTTTCTACTTCTAGTCGTTCACCTACTAAGTAAACCTAATAKGGCACCGGTAGATAGTAGTAGGAATCAAAGAAAAGCGTCTTAAGTTAAATTCTTTCGAATCCAGACTTCGTCTAACTTTTGCTTCTCCCTCTTATATATCCTCCGGACAGGGTAGGCGCACATTTCTGCGTACGGCGGCGCTCCTACCGAAGTGACCCTCCGCGCCGGACCATTTTTAGTGTAAAAGTGCAAAAAGTACCTTTTAAGACCTCGCGTAACCTCTGTTAGGCCCGCGGGGACTGGGACTTAACGATTTTCTCGGAAAATACTCTTCTATAGCGATGTAACTATAATACCTATATAGGAATATAGTATATATAGTATATACCTCGCTGTCGCCGTCTATTCCTAGCATAGGTAGGGCGGCGACAGCGAGGTACATAGTTAGTATATTCTAAGTATAGGAGGTTTATTGTATATGTCTAACGAGACTTATGTTAGAATTTAGAGCGAATCGGGCGAGAGGCGGTAGAGTTATAGCAAAGGGGGGGTAGGGGTAGGAGGTAAAAAATCGCTAAGGCCTGAAATCGACTTCCGTAGCT